>NC_048583.1:8325431-8430431 GCF_013265735.2 Oncorhynchus mykiss | reverse complement strand
ACCATACATGTCAATTATCAATACTGACTAGTCATGATGTATGGTTATCATGTACCATACATGTCAATTATCAATACTGACTAGTCATGATGTATGGTTATCATGTACCATACATGTCAATTATCAATACTGGCTAGTCATGATGTATGGTTATCATGTATAATACATGTCAATTATCAATACTGGCTAGTCATGATGTATGGTTATCATGTACCATACATGTCAATTATCAATACTGACTAGTCATGATGTATGGTTATCATGTACCATACATGTCAATTATCAATACTGACTAGTCATGATGTATGGTTATCATGTATCATACATGTCATTTAGATGTTTCTACTTTATAAACTCACATTTTATTTCTTTAGTTCTCTAAATCTATATATAGTAGATAAAGAAGTGTAAAATCTATTGGTTTACCAAACGGTTAAGTGATTAACCATTAAGTGCAGTTGGATTAAGTGATGGTCAAATGTCTTTAAACAGATGAGAAGAGAATCATATGAAAATGATTGTTGAGCATTGCATTGTGAAAGGCAGTTACTTTATGTGAAAGGTATTTCTAGATGAAACACTGATTGGGTTTGGTGAAAAAGTTACTGTGTGCTTAAAGTTTTGAGTTTTGTACTGAGAGTTAAGAAATGTTACCACATACTTGTGGTAAGTTCTGACGAAGGCCTTGAAGCCGATACGTAAAGCTTAATAAAGAACAGGGATGCTAGCAAGAGCAGTGATGCTAGCAAGAACAGTGATGCTAGCAAGAACAGTGATGCTAGCAAGAGCAGTGATGCTAGCAAGAGCAGTGATGCTAGCAAGAGCAGTGATGCTAGCAAGAGCAGTGATGCTAGCAAGAGCAGTGATGCTAGCAAGAGCAGTGATGCTAGCAAGAAAAGTGATGCTAGCAAGAACAGTGATGCTAGCAAGAACAGTGATGCTAGCAAGAACAGGGATGCTAGCAAGAACAGGGATGCTAGCAAGAACAGTGATGCTAGCAAGAACAGTGATGCTAGCAAGAACAGTGATGCTAGCAAGAACAGTGATGCTAGCAAGAGCAGGGATGCTAGCAAGAACAGTGATGCTAGCAAGAACAGGGATGCTAGCAAGAACAGGGATGCTAGCAAGAACAGGGATGCTAGCAAGAACAGGGATGCTAGCAAGAGCAGTGATGCTAGCAAGAGCAGTGATGCTAGCAAGAACAGGGATGCTAGCAAGAACATGGATGCTAGCAAGAAAAAGGATGCTAGCAAGAACAGTGATGCTAGCAAGAACAGGGATGCTAGCAAGAACAGGGATACTAGCAAGAACATGGATGCTAGCAAGAGCAGTGAAGCTAGCAAGAGCAGTGAAGCTAGCAAGAACAGTGATGCTAGCAAGAGCAGTGATGCAAGCAAGAACAGTGATGCTAGCAAGAGAAGTGATGCTAGCAAGAGCCGTGTTGCTAGCAAGAGCAGTGATGCTAGCAAGAGCAGTGATGCTAGTAAGAGCAGTGATGCTAGCAAGAGCAGTGAAGCTAGCAAGAGCAGTGAAACTAGCAAGAACAGTGATGCTAGCAAGAGCAGTGATGCTAGCAAGAACAGTGATGCTAGCAAGAGCAGTGATGCTAGCAAGAGCAGTGATGCTAGCAAGAGCAGTGATGCTAGCAAGAGCAGTGATGCTAGTCAGAGCAGTGATGCTAGCAAGAGCAGTGATGCTAGCATATACATACTAATACAGCATCATCTCAAACCTAGTTTACATGCGATCACATGTATCTCTATTGTGTGTGAGAATGATTTGGAACAGATTTACTAAATTAAAATGACTTGTAGCTGATTTGCTGGTGTTTTTACAGTCTTTAATGCCCCCCCCACCCCTAAGAAATTGGGATTCAGATAACTTGGGGGTCAAATAAAATCACCCTCGGCCCAAATTCGCTTGGAGAACCCTGATATGGGCCTTCTCCACTCTATAGAGGCTGTGTCCTAAATGCACAACCCCATGGGACCTGATCAAAAGTAATGCACTACATAGGAAATAGGGTTCTATTTGGGACAGCGATAGAGTCATCTCTATAACGAGGTAGGGACCAAACAGGGTGTAGGTAGGGCTTCTGTCATATATCCGGGGGGACGAGTCTGTCTCAGAGCTGTGACGATCTACTGGTAACACCAAACACAGACTGACTGGAGGGAGGGAGAGGGAGAGGGATGGAGAGAGAGAGAGAGAGAGAGAGAGAGAGAGAGAGAGAGAGAGAGAGGGGGAGAGGGATGGAGAGAGAGGGAGAGGGAGAGGGATGGAGAGAGAGGGAGAGGGAGAGGGATGGAGAGAGAGAGAGAGGGATGGAGAGAGAGAGAGAGACAGACGGATGGAGAGAGAGGGACAGACAGACAGAGAGAGAGAGAGAGAGAGAGAGAGAGAGAGAGAGAGAGAGAGAGAGAGAGAGAGAGAGAGAGAGAGAGAGAGAGAGAGAGAGGAGGGAGGTGAGTAAAGGGTTGATGGAGTGAGGATGGCAGGCAGATAAGGCAGAGGAGGAGAGGAAAGGAGAGAGGAGTAGAGGAAGGTTGAAAGAGGAAAGGAGAGAGGAGTAGGGGAAGGTTGAAAGAGGAAAGGAGAGAGGAGTAGGGGAAGGTTGAAAGAGGAAAGGAGAGAGGAGTAGGGGAAGGTTGAAAGAGGAAAGGAGAGAGGAGTAGGGGAAGGTTGAAAGAGGAAAGGAGAGAGGAGTAGAGGAAGGTTGAAAGAGGAAAGGAGAGAGGAGTAGAGGAAGGTTGGAAGAGGAAAGGAGAGTGGAGTAGGGGAAGTTTGAAAGAGGAAAGGAAAGGGAAATGATAGTGCTCTGATGCGTCAATCTGACACTCCTGAGCGCAGTCACGTCATTGGCTGATCAAACGATGCGTTTACCCAAACACGTTATTCTAAGTTGACGTTTTTTGACAGCAGTGAAGTCTGACAGCTTTTCCATGTGTGGGTAAGAATGAACAGATATGAATGACAAGCCAACATTTCTCTACTCTTCTGTCTGTCTGTCCTCCTCCTCCTTCTATCTCTGTCTGTCTCCCCTCCTCCTTCTGTCTGTCTGTCTGTCTGTCTGTCTGTCTGTCTGTCTGTCTGTCTGTCTGTCTGTCTGTCTGTCTGTCTGTCTGTCTTCCTCCTCCCTCTCCTTCTGTCTGTCTGTCTGTCTCCCCTCCTCCTTCTGTCTGTCTGTCTGTCTCCCCCCCTCCTTCTGTCTGTCTGTCCCCCCCCCTTCTGTTTGTCTGTCTGTCTCCCTTCCTCCTTCTGTCCGTCTGTTTGTCTCCCCTCCTCCTTCTGTCTGTCTATCTTCGATGGATATGTCCCAAATGGCACCCTATATAGTGTATTACGGGCTCTGGTCAAAAGAAGTGCACTATATAGGGAATAGGGTGCCACATGTTTTCTTATAACCCCACCTGCTTCCATCTATCTACCGGGTCTCTCTTTTTCTCTCCTTCACTTCCCCCTGTTTCATTCTGTCTTTCTCTCCCTCAATCACTCTATTCTCAGACACAGGCTGTCAAGTTTCTAGTCCTACCATCTACATTTCCCTCTCTCTCTATTTCTATACTCCTCTATCTTACTTCATCGGCCCTGCTCTCTGTGTTCCCCCTCTTTCCTCTCGGTCATCTCTCTATTCTCAGACACAAGCTGTCAAATTTCTAGTCATAACATCTCTCTTTCCCTCTCTTTCTCTGTATCCCCCTCTCTATCTCTCTTCTCAGACACAAGATGTCCTGTTCTAATCATAACATCTTCCGTTCCCCCTCCTCTCTCTCTGCCCTTTCTCACCCATCCCCCCCCCCTCTCTCTCTATCCCTCTCCCCTCTCTCTCTCTCCATCTTCAGGTTCAATCTGTCCTGTCTGTCGTCTCTGTGACTCAACAACGTCACTATGGACAATTACCAGATGCTCTCTTCCATTTTCTCCTCCACCTCCTCATTGCCTCTCTCTCTCTCTCTCCATCTGTCTCATCCCTCTCTCCCTCCATCCTTTCTTCCAGGCCTGCGGGCCTGTGTGTGTCCCAAACTATATAGAGAATAGGGAGCCATTTGGGATGCAGACCTAGTTTACATATATATTTATTTGTACTCCTCTCTCTCCCCAGTCAGCATGTCATCCTGTCTTCAGGAGAGAAGACGCCAGTGAACATTATCTCACAGTGTAAATGGATTCTAACTGATCTACCAGTGTGTGTGTGTATGATCCACCACTCAGTCATGTGTGTTTTGGCTCCTTCTGGTCTGGTCATGTCCCATGATGCTCTCTGACAGATCCATCTCAAGATATCTGCCCGGTGACGAGTCATCCTAGATTATAGGGCTGCGTCTCAAACCACCCCATATTCTCTTAATATGGTGCACTTTATAGTGCACTACTCTTGAGGAGGGCCCATAGGTCTTGGTCCAAAGTAGTGCACTATAAAGGGAACAGGGTGACTGCTGGCCTTACTGGGTTGATAGGAACATTAGACTGCTGGCCTTACTGGGTTGATAGGAACATTAGACTGCTGATCTCACTGGGTCGATAGGAACATTAGACTGCTGGCCTTACTGGGTTGATAGGAACATTAGACTGCTGATCTCACTGGGTCGATAGGAACATTAGACTGCTGGCCTTACTGGGTTGATAGGAACATTAGACTGCTGGCCTTACTGGGTCGATAGGAACATTAGACTGCTGGCCTTACTGGGTCGATAGGAACATTAGACTGCTGATCTCACTGGGTTGATAGGAACATTAGACTGCTGATCTCACTGGGTCGATAGGAACATTAGACTGCTGATCTCACTGGGTTGATAGGAACATTAGACTGCTGATCTCACTGGGTCGATAGGAACATTAGCCTGCTGATCTTACTGGGTCGATAGGAACATTAGCCTGCTGATCTCACTGGGTCGATAGGAACATTAGCCTGCTGATCTTACTGGGTCGATAGGAACATTAGCCTGCTGATCTTACTGGGTCGATAGGAACATTAGCCTGCTGATCTTACTGGGTCGATAGGAACATTAGCCTGCTGATCTTACTGGGTCAATAGGAACATTAGCCTGCTGATCTAATTGGGTCGATAGGGTTCTCTCTCTCTCTCTCTCTCTCTCTCTCTCTCTGCCCCCCGGTGGTGTTATAGTCTTACTACATCTCCCAGTGATGTGTTTTAACAGCTCAAGACAAGAGAGAGCAGGAGGAACATATGCTGAAGTAGTGATGGGAATACAGTACAAATAGTAGATTGTTGACTCATTTTCAGGTTCTTACCATGTGTTTTAAATATAACCTATTCAAATGTTCTGTTTGACTGGTGACTCAGGCACCATGCACCTTCCTGCAATATGAATTGGTGGACTTTGAAAGTAACATGTTGAAGGAGACAGCTGGCAGCAGTTTTGGAGAATAAACTAGCCGTTCTGCCAAAGCATTATTTAATCAGAATTGGGGCCAGCAACTTTTTATGGATACCCGAGCCAATCGGGATTTATTTGTTTTATTTTACCTTTATGTAACTAGGCAAGTCAGTTAAGAACAAATTCTTATTTTCAATGACGGCCTAGGAACAGTGGGTTAACTGCCTTGTTCAGGGGAACAGTGGGTTAACTGCCTTGTTCAGGGGAACAGTGGGTTAACTGCCTTGTTCAGGGGAACAGTGGGTTAACTGCCTTGTTCAGGGGAACAGTGGGTTAACTGCCTTGTTCAGGGGAACAGTGGGTTAACTGCCTTGTTCAGGGGAACAGTGGGTTAACTGCCTTGTTCAGGGGAACAGTGGGTTAACTGCCCTGTTCAGGGGAACAGTGGGTTAACTGCCTTGTTCAGGGGAACAGTGGGTTAACTGCCTTGTTCAGGGGAACAGTGGGTTAACTGCCTTGTTCAGGGGAACAGTGGGTTAACTGCCCTGTTCAGGGGAACAGTGGGTTAACTGCCCTGTTCAGGGGAACAGTGGGTTAACTGCCCTGTTCAGGGGAACAGTGGGTTAACTGCCCTGTTCAGGGGAACAGTGGGTTAACTGCCTTGTTCAGGGGAACAGTGGGTTAACTGCCCTGTTCAGGGGAACAGTGGGTTAACTGGCTTGTTCAGGGGAACAGTGGGTTAACTGCCCTGTTCAGGGGAACAGTGGGTTAACTGCCTTGTTCAGGGGAACAGTGGGTTAACTGCCTTGTTCAGGGGAACAGTGGGTTAACTGCCTTGTTCAGGGGAACAGTGGGTTAACTGCCTTGTTCAGGGGAACAGTGGGTTAACTGCCTTGTTCAGGGGAACAGTGGGTTAACTGCCTTGTTCAGGGGCAGAACGACGACAGATTTTTTAACTTGTCAGCTCAGGGATTCAATCTTACAACCTTTCGGTTACTAGGTCAACGCTCTAACCTCTAGGCTGTCCTGCCGACCCAAAGAAAAAGAAAGAGCATGGGTGTGTCCCAAATGACAACCTATCCCCGTAGGGCTTTGGTCAATAGTATGCACCACAGGGAATAGTGTGCCAATTGGGGCGGAGCTGCATGATGTGACGCCAAAGCTTTGGTAATTGTTCAAGTGTTGCCATTTGCCAAACACCAGGGGAACATTGGTGTGTCATGGGTGCAGCAACGACAACATATCGCGACTGTTATTGTGATCAACTAAAATATTTCATCAACGACCTACTTCATCAAACTTCTACCACTACACACTGGGCACACACTGGGCACACACTGGGCACACACTGGGCACACACTGGGCACACACTGGGTACACACTGGGTACACACTGGGTACACACTGGGCACACACTGGGCACACACTGGGTACACACTGGGTACACACTGGGTACACACTGGGCACACACTGGGCACACACTGGGCACACACTGGGCACACACTGGGCACACACTGGGCACACACGTTGTTTCCACGTAATGTCAATGAAATGACATTGAACCAATGTGGAATAGATGTTGATTTGGGTAAGGACAAGTATCGTAGTAGGAAAAGCAAGGTTAGAAATATTTGACCATTTGGTCCCTTGCCAAAGCCAACAGTACCATACTTTCATCATTCGTTACGAGGAACATGGGGTATCTTATCAGACCTCAGGATAACACCCAGGTACAGACAGTTCCAAGTAAAACAAGTTTATTACAAAAACAGGGGGCAGGCAAACGACAGGTCAAGCAGAGGTCAGTAATCCAGGGCAGTGTTACAAGGTACAGAACTGCAGACAGAACGGTCAGGGCAGGTAGAGGTCAGTAATACTGGGCAGTGTCACAAGGTACAGAACTGCAGACAGAACGGTCAGGGCAGGTAGAGAGAGGTCAGTACTCCTGGGTAGTGTCACAAGGTACAGAACTGCAGACAGAACAGTCAGGGCAGGTAGAGGTCAGTACTCCTGGGCAGTGTCACAAGGTACAGAACTGCAGGCAGGGTCAGGGCAGGTAGAGGTCAGTAATCCAGGGTAGTGTCACAAGGTACAGAACTGCAGGCAGGGTCAGGGCAGGTAGAGGTCAGTACTCCAGGCCAGTGTCACAAGGTACAGAACTGCAGGCAGGCTCAGGGCAGGTAGAGGTCAGTACTCTAGGGCAGTGTCACAAGGTACAGAACTGCAGGCAGGGTCAGGGCAGGTAGAGGTCAGTAATCCAGGGTAGTGTCACAAGTTACAGAACTGCAGGCAGGCTCAGGGTAAGGGTAGGTAGAGGTCAGTAATCCAGGGCAGTGTCACAAGTTACAGAACTGCAGGCAGGCTCAGGGTCAGGGCAGGTAGAGGTCAGTAATCCTGGGTAGTGTCACAAGGTACAGAACTGCAGACAGAACAGTCAGGGCAGGTAGAGGTCAGTAATCCAGGGCAGTGTCACAAGGTACAGAACTGCAGACAGGGTCAGGGCAGGTAGAGGTCAGTAATCCTGGGTAGTGTCACAAGGTACAGAACGGCAGGCAGGGTCAGGGTCAGGGTCAGGGCAGGTAGAGGTCAGTAATCCAGGGCAGTGTCACAAGGTACAGAACGGCAGGCAGGGTCAGGGTCAGGGTCAGGGCAGGTAGAGGTCAGTAATCCAGGGCAGTGTCACAAGGTACAGAACGGCAGGCAGGGTCAGGGTCAGGGTCAGGGCAGGTAGAGGTCAGTAATCCCTGGGTAGTGTCACAAGGTACAGAACGGCAGGCAGGGTCAGGGTCAGGGTCAGGGCAGGTAGAGGTCAGTAATCCAGGGCAGTGTCACAAGGTACAGAACGGCAGGCAGGGTCAGGGTCAGGGCAGGTAGAGGTCAGTAATCCAGGGCAGTGTCACAAGGTACAGAACTGCAGACAGGGTCAGGGCAGGTAGAGGTCAGTAATCCAGGGCAGTGTCACAAGGTACAGAACTGCAGGCAGGGTCAGGGTCAGGGCAGGTAGAGGTCAGTAATCCAGGGCAGTGTCACAAGGTACAGAACTGCAGGCAGAACGGTCAAAACAGGGACTAGAGAGGAAACCAGGAGTACAGGGAAAACACTGGTAGACTTGACAAACTGACAACAGACAAACAGAAACACAGGTATAAATACACAGGGGATAATGGGGGAAAAGGGAGACACCTGGAGGGGGGTGGAGACAAGCACAATGACAGGTATAAATGCACAGGGGATAATGGGGGAAAAGGGAGACACCTGGGGGGGGGGGGGGGTGGAGACAAGCACAATGACAGGTATAAATGCACAGGGGATAATGGGGGAAAAGGGAGACACCTGGAGGGGGGTGGAGACAAGCACAATGACAGGTATAAATGCACAGGGGATAATGGGGGAAAAGGGAGACACCTGGAGGGGGGTGGAGACAAGCACAATGACAGGTATAAATGCACAGGGGATAATGGGGGAAAAGGGAGACACCTGGAGGGGGGTGGAGACAAGCACAATGACAGGTATAAATGCACAGGGGATAATGGGGGAAAAGGGAGACACCTGGAGGGGGGTGGAGACAAGCACAATGACAGGTATAAATGCACAGGGGATAATGGGGGAAAAGGGAGACACCTGGAGGGGGGTGGAGACAAGCACAATGATAGGTATAAATGCACAGGGGATAATGGGGGAAAAGGAGACACCTGGAGGGGGGTGGAGACAAGCACAAGACAGGTATAAATGCACAGGGGATAATGGGGGAAAAGGGAGACACCTGGAGGGGGGTGGAGACAAGCACAAGACAGGTGAAACAGAGCAGGGTGTGACAGGCTGTTGTTTACTTCACTGACTGTTGCGTGCTACATCCGACAATGTGGGGGAAATGGAGTCCCTAGAGAAAGCAAGAACAAGATGGTTGTCAGGAGCAGTGCAGTATTATCATAAGGACATGTACTATACTTGGAAAACGGAGGAGGATTGGAGGTTAAAAGAGAGGGAGAGGAGGTCTAAGTGAGAGAGAGAGAGAGAGAGAGAGGGGAGGTCTGAGAGAGAGAGAGGGAGAGGAGGTCTGAGAGAGAGAGAGAGGGGGAGAGAGAGAGAGAGAGAGAGAGGAGGTCTGAGAGAGAGAGAGAGAGGAGGTCTGAGAGAGAGAGAGAGGGGGAGAGAGAGAGAGAGAGAGAGAGAGGGAGAGGAGGTCTGAGAGAGAGAGGGAGGGGGAGAGAGAGGAGGTCTGAGAGAGAGAGAGAGAGAGGAGGTCTGAGAGAGAGAGAGAGAGAGGAGGTCTGAGAGAGAGAGAGAGAGAGAGAGAGAGAGAGAGAGAGGGAGAGGAGGTCTGAGAGAGAGAGGGAGAGAGAGAGAGAGAGGAGGTCTGAGAGAGAGAGGGAGAGAGAGAGAGGGGGAGAGAGAGAGAGAGAGAGAGAGGAGGTCTGAGAGAGAGAGAGAGAGGAGGTCTGAGAGAGAGAGAGAGGGGGAGAGAGAGAGAGAGAGAGAGAGAGGGAGAGGAGGTCTGAGAGAGAGAGGGAGGGGGAGAGAGAGGGAGGGAGAGAGAGAGAGAGAGAGAGAGGAGGTCTGAGAGAGAGAGAGAGAGAGGAGGTCTGAGAGAGAGAGAGAGAGAGAGAGAGAGAGAGGGAGAGGAGGTCTGAGAGAGAGAGAGAGAGGGAGAGAGAGAGAGAGGTGGGAGAAGAGGGCGAGTTTGAGTCAGATATAAATTGTGGAAAAAAACAGAGATGGTTTGTTAAAGAAGAATGGTAGAAAGTGTAAGCAGAGGGAGCTGAAGACAGGAGGAGAAATGGAAGTGAATGAGGGTGAAGTATCGCAGGTGGTAGGTGTGGTGAAGTTCTCGGAGACGGAGGTACACACCGAGGGTAAGGAAAAAGATGAGTCTGTGGCAGTAGGAGTGAAGTTTATGGAAAAAATGGACTTTAGCCTTTTGTCTTAAACATTTTGTGGTTTCATGGTGGGTGGAAACAGAGTTGAGTGATGTGGAATCGGTGAGGGTAAACAGAAGTGGTCCAGTGATAATTGTTTGTGTTTCTGTTGGTCAGAGGGAGAAGGCGCTCGGAGTAAAACAAATGGGGGCAAGAAAAGTGAATTGTTTCGCTCTCAAGAAAAGGGCTCCAATGAAAGGAGTGATAACTGGGGAAACAGTAAATATAAACGTTGACCAGCTGAGGGGAAAGATTCCCGGTGTTTGTGATGCTCATCGTTTGATGCGATGCAGACAGGGTGGCGAGAGGGAGGGAACAGAAGAGTCATTGTCTGTTCTTTTGAGTTTTGAAGATGACTCTTTTCCCGACAAAGTGAAGTTAGGATATACATGTTACCCTGTATGAGCATATGTGCCGATTACGTTAAGACGTTACAGGTGTCAAGCTTATGGGCATGTGGCAGCAGTGTGTAGGAGGGAGGTTCCTAGGTGTGAGAAGTGTGCAGAAGGGCATGAGACAGCAGTGTGTAGGAGGGAGGTTCCTAGGTGTGAGAAGTGTGCAGAAGGGCATGTGGCAGCAGTGTGTAGGAGGGAGGTTCCTAGGTGTGAGAAGTGTGCAGAAGGGCATGTGGCAGCAGTGTGTAGGAGGGAGGTTCCTAGGTGTGAGAAGTGTGCAGAAGGGCATGAGACAGCAGTGTGTAGGAGGGAGGTTCCTAGGTGTGAGAAGTGTGCAGAAGGGCATGAGACAGCAGTATGTAGGAGGGAGGTTCCTAGGTGTGAGAAGTGTGCAGAAGGGCATGTGTCAGCAGTGTGTAGGAGGGAGGTTCCTAGGTGTGAGAAGTGTGCAGAAGGGCATGAGACAGCAGTGTGTAGGAGGGAGGTTCCTAGGTGTGAGAAGTGTGCAGAAGGGCATGAGACAAAGGAATGTGTAGTAGTGGAAAGTGTTAATTATAGGGGGCCCATTTTTTAAATATTTTCTAAATTTAACCTTCATTTAACTAGGCAAGTCAGTTAAGAGCAAATTCTTATTTACAATGACGGCCTACCAGGGGAACAGTGGGTTAACTGCCTTGTTCAGGGGCAGAATGACAGATTTGGAGCTGGATCAGAAATGTTCTGTGCGAGAGAGGCAGGTTGAGGTTTCCAGGGTGAGAGTAGAGCAGAAGTTGTCATATGTTGAGGCAGTGAAGAAAGTAGAGGAAGATGGATCAAGGGGGAGGAATGGTGAGAGTAGTAGAGATATACCAGTACAGAGGGAGGAGTGGTGAGAGTAGTAGAGATATACCAGTACAGAGGGAGGAATGGTGAGAGTAGTAGAGATAAACCACTACAGAGCGAGGAGTGGTGAGAGTAGTAGAGATAAACCAGTACAGAGGGAGGAGTGGTGAGAGTAGTAGAGATATACCAGTACAGAGGGAGGAATGGTGAGAGAAGTAGAGATATACCAGCACAGAGGGAGGAGTGGTGAGAGTAGTAGAGATAAACCAGTACAGAGGGAGGAGTGGTGAGAGTAGTAGAGATATACCAGTACAGAGGGAGGAGTGGTGAGAGTAGTAGAGATATACCAGTACAGAGGGAGGAGTGGTGAGAGTAGTAGAGATATACCAGTACAGAGGGAGGAGTGGTGAGAGTAGTAGAGATATACCAGTACAGAGGGAGGAGTGGTGAGAGTTGTAGAGATATACCAGTACAGAGGGAGGAGTGGTGAGAGTAGTAGAGATATACCAGTACAGAGGGAGGAGGGGTGAGAGTAGTAGAGATATACCAGTACAGAGGGAGGAGTGGTGAGAGTAGTAGAGATATACCAGTACAGAGGGAGGAGTGGTGAGAGTAGTAGAGATATACCAGTACAGAGGGAGGAGTGGTGAGAGTAGTAGATATATACCACTACAGAGGGAGGAGTGGTGAGAGTAGTAGAGATATACCAGTACAGAGGGAGGAGTGGTGAGAGTAGTAGAGATATACCAGTACAGAGGGAGGAGTGGTGAGAGTAGTAGAGATAAACCAGTACAGAGGGAGGAGTGGTGAGAGTAGTAGAGATATACCAGTACAGAGGGAGGAGTGGTGAGAGTAGTAGAGATATACCAGTACAGAGGGAGGAGTGGTGAGAGTAGTAGAGATATACCAGTACAGAGGGAGGAGTGGTGAGAGTAGTAGAGATATACCAGTACAGAGGGAGGAGTGGTGAGAGTAGTAGAGATATACCAGTACAGAGGGAGGAATGGTGAGAGTAGTAGAGATATACCAGTACAGAGGGAGGAGTGGTGAGAGTAGTAGAGATATACCAGTACAGAGGGAGGAGTGGTGAGAGTAGTAGAGATAAACCAGTACAGAGGGAGGAGTGGTGAGAGTAGTAGAGATATACCAGTACAGAGGGAGGAGTGGTGAAAGTAGTAGAGATATACCACTACAGAGGGAGGAGTGGTGAGAGTAGTAGAGATATACCAGTACAGAGGGAGGAGTGGTGAGAGTAGTAGAGATATACCAGTACAGAGGGAGGAGTGGTGAGAGTAGTAGAGATATACCACTACAGAGGGAGGAGTGGTGAGAGTAGTAGAGATATACCAGTACAGAGGGGGGAGTGGTGAGAGTAGTAGAGATATACCAGTACAGAGGGAGGAATGGTGAGAGAAGTAGAGATATACCAGCACAGAGGGAGGAGTGGTGAGAGTAGTAGAGATAAACCAGTACAGAGGGAGGAGTGGTGAGAGTAGTAGAGATATACCAGTACAGAGGGAGGAGTGGTGAGAGTAGTAGAGATATACCAGTACAGAGGGAGGAGTGGTGAGAGTAGTAGAGATATACCAGTACAGAGGGAGGAGTGGTGAGAGTAGTAGAGATATACCACTACAGAGGGAGGAGTGGTGAGAGTAGTAGAGATATACCAGTACAGAGGGAGGAGTGGTGAGAGTAGTAGAGATATACCAGTACAGAGGGAGGAATGGTGAGAGAAGTAGAGATATACCAGCACAGAGGGAGGAGTGGTGAGAGTAGTAGAGATAAACCAGTACAGAGGGAGGAGTGGTGAGAGTAGTAGAGATATACCAGTACAGAGGGAGGAGTGGTGAGAGTAGTAGATCTGTACCAGTACAGAGGGAGGAGTGGTGAGAGTAGTAGAGATATACCAGTACAGAGGGGGGAGTGGTGAGAGTAGTAGAGATATACCAGTACAGAGGGAGGAATGGTGAGAGTAGTAGAGATATACCAGTACAGAGGGAGGAGTGATGAGAGTAGTAGAGATATACCAGTACAGAGGGAGGAGTGGGGAGAGAAGTAGAGATATACCAGTACAGAGGGAAGAGTGGGGAGAGAAGTAGAGATATACCAGTACAGAGGGAGGAGTGATGAGAGTAGTAGAGATATACCAGTACAGAGGGAGGAGTGGTGAGAGTAGTAGAGATATACCAGTACAGAGGGAGGAGTGGGGAGAGAAGTAGAGATATACCAGTACAGAGGGAGGAGTGGTGAGAGAAGTAGAGATATACCAGTACAGAGGGAGGAGTGGTGAGAGTAGTAGAGATATACCAGTACAGAGGGACAGGCCATAAAGTGATATATGTTTCAGTAAGATTGGATTTTTAGCATTTATAGCAATGGTTATCAACTGTACTGCAGGGATGGGATGGAACGAAGTCGCAGAAAATAGAGGTTGTGGTGGCAGCTGTAGAGAGGTGTTTGGGTGTGAGAGACTTGACATCAGAAGAGTTACAGGGTGTGTTAAGTGGTGGTGTCCCATCCTTTCAGAGTGATGGCATGAGGTAGGAATAAATACGGTTAATTAGTGGAGTAGGGTGGTAATTTTGTTTTCTATAATTTTGAAATGAGTGAGTAGTGTTAGATGGTAGGGTATTTAATTTAATTTATTACATTTTTACTTTTCATACAAAGTGTAAGGGCGCTGTACTCCAGTCTAGTAGGCGGCGGTAATGCAACAAATTGGATGCCAACCGCCGTTAAACCTCATAGACGAAGAAAAAGGTGTGATAGTATTTAACGACTTACGCGAGCCAGTTAACTTTTCCCAGGGAGACGTCAACAAAGTTTCTGAGTGAGATAACATGGAAGACAACAACAACCAAGTGACAAGAAAGTGCCATCAGAAAGGGAATAATGGATTCAGAACGGACCGTGTGTTTGTGCGTAAATTCGAAAGCGCTGACTATCCGGACGTCGAGCGCATATTCATTGACGGGCTGATGGAGATGGTTCCGGATACCGCGTTTAGAGGGTTAAAACATCACCCTGAGAGTCTGCTCCTGTACGCCGCTATGACAAGTAAGGGAGAAATAGATCTTATATCAATTTATATTTATATATTGACTGTTATTACAGCAAAAGGTTAGTTTTCACTGTTATTTGATTGCATTAGTCTGGGAAAATGTGCTTTTGACAATGGAGAATGTGTTATAAATGTAATTTACAGTTAGGCTATCTTGACATTTCATCAATACCGTTTGTGTCATTTGATTGCATTATTTAGTATAATTTTGGGGGAAATGCAGTAGAATGCATCATTTGTGCTCGATTGCGTTAGTACCAACTCATTTCCTTCCTGTGACTATTGTATGTCAACATTTAGATTACTCAATCATCCATTTTTCGGCTTTTGCAGTTGTTTGCTTTATTGCGACCAAGTCGTTCTTGCTGACTTGTTCGGTGCCTCTCGCTGTCCTGTGCGCGCGCTGCTACTACAGCAGGAGAGTTGCCCTTGGTTACCTGGAGCGCGCCAAACTCACGGATATGGGCGACATGGAGGGACATTACATGAAAACTCCAGGTAATAGTCTTGGTGGAATAGTTTAAAAAAAAATGCATGTATCATTCGTTTTATTTGTATATTTGAGTGTAGTTGGCTTTAGTTTAGTTATATTGCACATAGTTATTTTATTAAAATAGATTTGCACACAAGATTCCGTGCCTGGTTAAAAACAAAAATGAGCAGGGAGGTAAAATAAAACCGGGGCTTTATTCCTGTCTCCATTCTTGAATATAATTACTCATCTAAAATGACACGCCAGTGCATGATCCCTCTGACTCCAGGCTCATTTCGGTCTACCCATCAATAGAAGATAAAAAGTATAGGAAGTCTTTGTCCCCAACAGGATGACCAGTCAGTGATTAGGCTCTTTTTTCAGTTAAGAACAAATTCTTATTTTCAAAGACGGCCTAGGAACAGTGGGTTAACTGCCTGTTCAGATTTTGTACCTTGTCAGCTCGGGGATTTGAACTTGCAACCTTTTGGTTACTAGTCCAATGCTCTAACCACTAGGCTACCCTGCCGCCCCTTTCAAGAAAAGGATTCATTTAAAGTATAAAAGTCAATCGACAATGACATCAGCTTTTATTAAATGGGAGGATTAGGATATTATTTGATATAACCCACTATTTCCAAATTCCACCCCTCTTATTTCTCTCTCAGACTCCTGTCTGTGGGTTGCAGTGCTGGAGGGCAGTGTGGTGGGTGTAGTGGCGGCCCGTGCCCTGTGGGGGGAAGCTGGCACTGTGGAGCTGCATCGCATGTCGGTGGACCGGCGCTGTCGGCAACGTGGGGTTGGCGTTGCCCTCGGGCGGAAGGTTCTACAATATGCAGCGGACCGTGGCTACCTCTCTGTCGTCTTGGGAACCACGGCCTACTCGCCGGCTGCTCACCAGCTATACCAGACTCTGGGGTTCCGATGCGTCGGCGTCACCAAGGGATACGCCACGCCTGGCGTGAGCCGGTCGGTACCGGAGCAGCTCTTCTACTGGGTCAGTCATCACCACTACCGGAAGGACATGACCGTTCACAATACTAACACTCACAGCCAGCAGTGAACACAGAACAGGGATGGAGCACAGCACAGAACAGGGACGGAGCACAGCACAGAACAGGGACGGAGCACAGCACAGAACAGGGACGGAGCACAGAACAGGGATGGAGCACAGAACAGGGATGGAGCACAGAACAGGGATGGAGCACAGCACGGAACAGGGATGGAGCACAGCACGGAACAGGGATGGAGCACAGCACGGAACAGGGATGGAGCACAGCACGGAACAGGGATGGAGCACAGCACGGAACAGGGATGGAGCACAGCACGGAACAGGGATGGAGCACAGCACGAAACAGGGATGGAGCACAGCACGGAACAGGAATGGAGCACAACACACGAGTGCACATGCCGGCAAACACACACATGAATGCACACCACACACGCAAGCACACACTCTAACCCAACCCCCTGAGACCCTGAACTCAGAGCACCTTGTTTCACCATTTAGGGAATGGAAGAAAATCACCAGAACGTAATGTATGTAATCGCTAGGTTAAAGGTAAAGAATTGTTCGCAAACGTACCTGTTTCCCTTGTGATTTGAAGAGGGTTCTGTTCATTTCCTGTTCAGAGAATTGGTGGGGAAATTGGGTGCGTTCGAGCGCATGGTTTATTCAGGGTAACGCGCTAGTAGCTTATTCCCGGGGGACATGTTTATATCCCAGGTTATTGATGCTTAAAGCATAGCAGCGTCTCCAATCGCAATGTGTGCCTGTATTATTACATATGTTTATCTGAACATGTCTGTGGGGTATATCATGTGCTTTGAATGTTAATTGAGCAGATGTAGAAGGCTTGGGTATTGCTATGAGAAGCCTGTACTCTTTGTTTGAGGAACAGGACGGGGAACAGGTCGGCATGCTGCTCAGGTTTGTTTGAATGTTAATTGAGCAGATGTAGAAGGCTTGGGTATTGCTATAAGAAGCTCTTTGTTTGAGGAACAGGACGGGGAACAGGTCGGCATGCTGCTCATGTTTGTTTGAAATGCTCTATGTGATCATTCTTGTAAATACTTGCACATTTTGCCGGCTATTATCTTCACTTGCAAATCAAAATACTCACACTGGACAAGAGAAATCCATCGACTTCGTCAGTCTCCTCACTGTTAAAATCCTACGGTCACCTCAAGTGGTATTCAAACTTTTTCAGTTTTGAATTTTCCCTGCCAGAATTTCTGGGGACTTTTTCCGCAATAATTTCTCGCGACCACAACACACCCCAAAATCTAATGATACAACCTTCAAATCTGTACATTTCAATGTTTACATCAACCAATAACCTTCACTTCATTACATTTTCAAAATCAAAATAAACCAATAAATATATTTACTATATTTTTTTTACTATATTTTGTGTATTTTTTTTCCCCAATTAACTTTCTTAATGGGTCTATTGTTTTAATTTTTTACTCTGTTTTGTTCCAAAAATCAAAAAAAAAAACAATACCACTGAATAGTGTTTCAAACAAAACCAATGTTTCTGTATGAGTTGAACTAGGTGTTAGCATGAGCCTTAGGAGTTAGCTAGACACGTAGTGTGATAAGTCATTACGAATGTTAGACCATTAGACATCCTGAAAATTGGTCTTCTCACAACATCACCTGTAACCTCCAAACGGTTTGACCTACAAACTATTATAACCCCTTGATGGAAAGCTGACACAGATGAGACTCACAAACATGATTGCTTTCTTCGTTTTGCTCTATGACTTCGTTTTGCTCTACAGCCCATCTGCCAACTTCTGTCTGTAGCATCCGAGCAGTTTGGGCTACACACTGATATGATACCTCTGTGGAAAGGTGAGACTCTCGCGGACACGGACATTTCCGTTGTTTTGCTCTAGAATGCTCTAGAAGACTCATCTGAAGGTCCCCTCGTACCAGTAGAACAAATTAATGGAAATATATATATGGAGACTGTTTAGTGACAAAAATAAGGGGCTAAATACATGTACATTTTTTTTACTGATCATTCTAATATATCTCTCAGATATTGGACAGACACTTCCGAACAAACTTCCTTTAGTACCCCCCCCCCCCCCCTAAAAAATCTCTGTTCCATGTAGTGGATCTGTTATTCAATGCATTTGTATGGGCTAATAGCTAAATAAAAATGTTCATCAAATAACTGTAATACAGGGCTTAGACTATTATGGGTTAATGTACAGTGGCTAGCTAGCCTATTGTAGGTTCCCTAGCTAGCCTATTTTAGGGTAACTAGGTTCATGTAGAGTGGCCGGGTAGCCTATTGTAGAGTGGCCGGGTAGCCTATTGTAGAGTGGCCGGGTGGCCTATTGTAGAGTGGCCGGGTGGCCTATTGTAGAGTGGCCTGGTAGCCTATTGTAGAGTGGCCGGGTAGCCTATTGTAGAGTGGCCGGGTAGCCTATTGTAGAGTGGCCGGGTAGCCTATTGTAGAGTGGCCGGGTAGCCTATTGTAGAGTGGCCGGGTAGCCTATTGTAGAGTGGCCGGGTAGCCTATTGTAGAGTGGCCGGGTAGCCTATTGTAGAGTGGCCGGGTAGCCTATTGTAGAGTGGCCGGGTAGCCTATTGTAGAGTGGCCGGGTAGCCTATTGTAGAGTGGCTAGGTAGCCTATTGTAGAGTGGCTAGGTAGCCTATTGTAGAGTGGCTAGGTGGCCTATTGTAGAGTGGCTAGGTGGCCTATCGTAGAGTGGCTAGGTGGCCTATCGTAGAGTGGCTAGGTGGCCTATCGTAGAGTGGCTAGGTGGCCTATCGTAGAGTGGCTAGGTGGCCTATCGTAGAGTGGCTAGGTGGCCTATCGTAGAGTGGCTAGGTGGCCTATCGTAGAGTGGCTAGGTGGCCTATCGTAGAGTGGCTAGGTGGCCTATCGTAGAGTGGCTAGGTGGCCTATCGTAGAGTGGCTAGGTGGCCTATCGTAGAGTGGCTAGGTAACCTCTTGTAGAGTGGCTAGGTAACCTCTTGTAGAGTGGCTAGGTAACCTCTTGTAGAGTGGCTAGGTAACCTCTTGTAGAGTGGCTAGGTAACCTCTTGTAGAGTGGCTAGGTAACCTCTTGTAGAGTGGCTAGGTAACCTCTTGTAGAGTGGCTAGGTAACCTCTTGTAGAGTGGCTAGGTAA
This sequence comes from Oncorhynchus mykiss, assembly GCF_013265735.2. Lineage (NCBI taxonomy): Eukaryota > Metazoa > Chordata > Actinopteri > Salmoniformes > Salmonidae > Oncorhynchus > Oncorhynchus mykiss. Next base: position 8,411,272 of record NC_048583.1, on the reverse strand, counting down.
CCTCTTGTAGAGTGGCTAGGTAACCTCTTGTAGAGTGGCTAGGTAACCTCTTGTAGAGTTGCCAGGTAACCTCTTGTAGAGTTGCCAGGTAACCTCTTGTAGAGTTGCCAGGTAACCTCTTGTAGAGTTGCCAGGTAACCTCTTGTAGAGTGGCCAGGTAGCCTATTGTAGAGTGGCCAGGTAGCCTATTGTAGAGTGGCCAGGTAGCCTATTGTAGAGTGGCCAGGTAGCCTATTGTAGAGTGGCTAGGTAGCCTATTGTAGAGTGGCTAGGTAGCCTATTGTAGAGTGGCTAGGTAGCCTATCGTAGAGTGGCTAGGTAGCCTATCGTAGAGTGGCTAGGTAGCCTATTGTAGAGTGGCTAGGTGACATATTGTAGAGTGGCTAGGTAGCCTATTGTAGAGTGGCTAGGTAGCCTCTTGTAGAGTAGCTAGGTGGCCTATTGTAGAGTGGCTAGGTGGCCTATTGTAGAGTGGCTAGGTAACCTTTTTTAGGGCCTTTGTAAGGCCTACTGTATGAGAAGCAGAATCATGTGTTTTACAAGGAACGGTATAGGACTTAAAATAAGTAACATAGTGAAGGGTAGGGGGATTCCGCCTTATCACCCTGACACAGCTCCTCCACAACATACTTTCCTGTTTTCGTCTCTCATTACTCTCTCTCTTCAGTCATAGGTAAAATACATATTTTTGTTGCATTAGCAGACTAAAGTCAGGGCCCATATTTATCAAACGTGTCAGTGCAGGAGTGCTGATCTAGGATCTGTTTATCCTTTTTGATCATAATGAATAAGGTCATGTGGACAGGAATGACTTGATCCCACGTCAGTATTCCTGAGATGGTTGATCTCCTAGATCTACATTTGCTTTGCATCGAGTCCAGGTTTGGGTTTATTTCACTAAAGAAGATTCCCTGCACTGTCATTCACGCAGACCACATCATTTCACAAAAAAATGATATTTGAAAGTAAGCTATAGACACATGTTTTCTAACTTTAGGGAATTTTGGAGTAGCAGAATAGTAGATCATTCATAACCCTAGGTTTTGTGCTTGAGAGAGGGGGTTTTGAAACGCTTCAGTGCAGCAGTCTGCAATTTGAAATTTCAGTTGGACTTGAGCGTGACTGAACTTTAGTTAGACATACTGCCTGTTTCCAATGTGCAGTTTTGAGACAACACAATGCCATAGATGTCTCAAGTTGAGGGAGCATGCAATTCGCATGCTGACTGCAGGAATGTCCACCAGAGCTGTTGCCAGAGAATTGAATGTTAAATTCTCTACCATAAGAAAGTTGTTTTAGAGAATTTGTCAGTATGTCCAACTGGCCTCACAACCACAGACCACGTGTAACCATGCCAGCCCAGGATCTCCACATCCAGCTTCTTCACCTGCAGGATTGTCTGAGACCAGCCACCCGGACAGCTGATGAAAGTGTGGGTTTGCACAACCAAATCATTTCTGCAAACTGTCAGAAACCATCTCAGGGAAGTGTAACAGTATAACTTTAGATCGTCCCCTCGCCCATACCCGGGCGCGAACCAGGGACCCTCTACACACATCAATAACAGTCACCCTCGAAGCATTGTTACCCATCGCTCCACAAAAGCCGTGACCCTTGCAGAGCAAGGGGAACTACTACTTCAAGGTCTCAGAGCAAGTGACGTCACCGATTGAAACGCTATTTAGCGCGCACCGCTAACTAAGCTAGCCGTTTCACATCCGTTACACTCACCCCCCTTTTGACCTCCTCCTTTTCCGCAGCAACCAGTGATCCGGGTCAAAAGCATCAATGTAACAGTATAACTTTAGACCGTCCCCTCGCCCATACCCGGGCGCGAACCAGGGACCCTCTACACACATCAATAACAGTCACCCTCGAAGCATTGTTACCCATCGCTCCACAAAAGCCGTGACCCTTGCAGAGCAAGGGGAACTACTACTTCAAGGTCTCATAGCAAGTGACGTCACCGATTGAAACACTATTTAGCGCGCACCGCTAACTAAGCTAGCCGTTTCACATCCGTTACAGAAGCTCATCTGCGTCCTCACCACAGTCTTGACCTGACTGCAGTTTGGTGTCAGAACCAGCTTCAGTGGGTAAATGCTCACCTTTGATGGCCACCAGAATGCTGGAAAAGTGTGGTCTTCACGAATTAATCCCAGTTTCAACTGTACCGGGCAGATAGCAGACAGCATGTACGCCGTCGTTTGGGCGAGCGGTTTGCTGATGTCAACGTTGTGAACAGAGTGCCCCATGGTGGCGGTGGGGTTATGGTATTGGCAGGCATAAGCTACGGACAACGAACACAATTGCATTTTATCGATGGCAATTTGAATGCACACAGATACCATGTTTCAGTATGATAATGCACAGCCCCATGTCGCAAGGATCTGTAAACAATTCCTGGAAGTTGAAAATGTCCCAGTGCTTCCATGGCCTGCATACTTACAAGACATGTCACCCATTGAGCTTGTTTGGAATGCTCTGGATCGACGTGTACGTCAGCGTGTTCCAGTTCCTACCAATATTCAGCAACTTCACACAGCCATTGAAGAGGAGTGGGACAACATTCCACAGGCCACATTCCACAGGCCACAATCAACAGCCTGATCAACTCCATGCGAAGGCAATGTGTTTGTTAGGAATATTATTAATAAATGACTGAACAATATTCTAATTTTAAATGGAACTGTAACTAAGTAAACTTATACTCTGTTTTATTATATCTGATTAACAATATGAGTTCATAAGAAGGGATTGTGTGACACGGACAAGGAGTAATTAAATATAACGAACACCATTCCAAACTAGTCTGGAGAGGAGTGGGTTAAGTAAGCAGGGTCGTTAACCTATGGTTGAACCGACAAAACTGAGCTCTGGGGTGTTTTAGATAAGGCAGTGAGTGCATGCCTAGGTTCTGTTAATTAGAACTGTCAGCTAAGTGGTGATCGATAATGGTGAGGGGTCAAAAGTTAATTCAGTTATGTTGTGTGACCTGTGAGTGTGTTAGTGAGTTGGAATGAACTTTTAAACTCACTTAATTCTAGGTCGGGAGGAGGGCATATCATTCTAGAAGCAATGAAATTACGTCATGTTATTGTATATAAACTGTTGCTCGTGGTAACGTGGCAGCGCGCTCCGAGAATAAATACTTTTTATCTATTATTGATAAGACTGGTCTCCGTCTATTTTATGCAAACAAGAATCTTACAAATTCTCATAAAATAGATTAAGGGAATTCAATTAATGAAAACATATTGGAATAATTAAATTACAGTAACAGTGTTGCACTGCAAATGGTGGTCCCACCAGATACTGATCCACACCCCTACTTTGTTTTTTAAAGGTACCTGTGACCAACCGATGCATATCTGTATTCCAGGCATGTGGAATCCTTAGATTAGGGCCTAATGAATTTCAATTGACTGGTTTCCTTATGAACTGTAACTCAGTCAAATCTTTGAAATTGTTGCAGGTTGAGTTTATTTTTTTTGTTCAGTGTTACCAATGGCAGTAAGGATAGGTGATTTCTGACAACAAAAACGTATACTAATGTTGAAGTTTGAACAGAGCAGACTTAACCTACCTACTTCTGGTCTCCCCATCGAGGTCGTTGGTGAGCAGGCAAGGAGGTGAGGCTGGACATGAGGTCTTGGCCAGCGCTCCATTGATGGCCATGGCAGCTTAGATAAGCTCCTGGCCCTCAAAGATACTGGTCACCACACACAGAGAAAACATTATCAGTGTTGGTTAAGATTAGCATGGTGGAACCCACCTGATTGCTGCATTCACCTTTCTATTTCACTTCAGATATAATAATATAAAAAGAGGTTCTATTTGGCTCAAAATTCCATGATGTACAGTAAGGCACTGTTGCCAGAATAGATGGATGCAGTTCAATGCATTATTAATATAATTCTTACATTACAATGTCTATACAGTGTAGACATTGTTAATGGTGTAAATGACTATTGTAGCTGGAAACGGCAGATTTTTTAAATGGAATATCTACAGAGATGTACAGAGGCCCATTATCAGCAACCATCACTCCTGTGTTCCAATGGGACATTGTGTTAGCTAATCCAAGTTGATCATTTTAAAGGGCTAATTGATCATTAGAAACCCTTTTTGCAATTATATTAGCACAGCTAAAAACTGTTGTTCTGATTATAGAATCAATAAAACTTGCCTTCTTTAGACTAGTTGAGTATCTGGAGCATGAGTGTGAGTTCGATTACGGGCAGAAACAAAAACTTTCTTCTGAAACTCAGTCTATTCATGTTCTGAGAAATGAAGGCTATTCCATGCGAGAAACTGCCAAGAAACTGTTCATAGAACAGTGCAAACTGGCCCTAACCAGAATAGAAAGAGGTGTGGGAGGCCCTGGTGCACTCCGGGAAGGCCAGCATCCCGGAGTCGCCTCTTCACTGTTGACGTTGAGACGGGTGTTTTGAGGGTACAATTAATGAAGCTGCAAGTTGAGGACTTGTGAGGCGTCTGTTTCTCAAAGTAGACACTCTAATGTACTTGTCCTCTTGCTCAGTTGTGCACCGTGGCCTCCCCCTCCTCTTTCTATTCTGGTTAGAGCCAGTTTGCACTGTTCTGTGAAGGGAGTAGTACAAAAGTCTGACATTCTAAAGTGAAAATGACAAAATTTAGAAGGCTTTTTATACCTTGAATACAATACAAGTTTGCATTTCCTGCCGTGCAGGAAAATTCTTAGCACCAAAAGAGTGATCATATTAAGATCTTACATCTGTACATTATTAGTAATAAAAATGGGATTTGATTTGTATATAACACAGCAATTGTGCACCCATAATAACAAGATTAATCAAATCAATCACCCATTAGAAGTTGCTAGAAAGGAGTAGAAGTGCTTTTGAACTTTTCATCTTCCTGCTCGGTAATTCAATAATTATTTTAATTGTTCAGTACTTCTTCAAAATCATACCTCAGATATTGTATACCGTTCTACTTATCACAAACCCTGTGCATCTCTTTCTCTCAGGAGATGGAATGATCCATGAGACTTGTACTGGTTGGCCTGGAACAGAGTGGAGAACAGGGGAAGAGTGGAGCAGGGAACACCATTCTGGACAGAGTGGAGGACAGGGGAAGAGTGCAGCAGGGAACACCATTCTGGACAGAGTGGGGAACAGGGGAAGAGTGCAGCAGGGAACACCATTCTGGACAGAGTGGAGAACAGGGGAAGAGTGCAGCAGGGAACACCATTCTGGACAGAGTGGAGAACAGGGGAAGAGTGCAGCAGGGAACACCATTCTGGACAGAGTGGAGAACAGGGGAAGAGTGCAGCAGGGAACACCATTCTGGACAGAGTGGAGAACAGGGGAAGAGTGCAGCAGGGAACACCATTCTGGACAGAGTCGAGAACAGGGGAAGAGTGCAGCAGGGAACACCATTCTGGACAGAGTGGAAAACAGGGGAAGAGTGCAGCAGGGAACACCATTCTGGACAGAGTGGAGAACAGGGGAAGAGTGCAGCAGGGAACACCATTCTGGACAGAGTGGAGAACAGGGGAAGAGTGCAGCAGGGAACACCATTCTGGACAGAGTGGAGAACAGGGGAAGAGTGCAGCAGGGAACACCATTCTGGACAGAGTGGAGAACAGGGGAAGAGTGCAGCAGGGAACACCATTCTGGACAGAGTGGAGAACAGGGGAAGAGTGCAGCAGGGAACACCATTCTGGACAGAGTGGAGAACAGGGGAAGAGTGCAGCAGGGAACACCATTCTGGACAGAGTGGAGAACAGGGGAAGAGTGCAGCAGGGAACACCATTCTGGACAGAGTGGAGAACAGGGGAAGAGTGCAGCAGGGAACACCATTCTGGACAGAGTGGAGAACAGGGGAAGAGTGCAGCAGGGTTAGTTCTAATGTCGTGCCCCATCAGAACCCAAATTATAAGACAGTTTACAAACGTTGGAGTAAAACAATGTAAATGTAAACAAACACTGTATAGCCTCAAAGCATGATTAAAGTATAGTGTTGGTATCATGGATGGTCAGTCCTTTCATCCATAGCTCTGTCTATGAATTTGACAGCGGTTACAATGGCGCTTTGATATTGTTTGAACTGGCGATCAGCCCTTTAGTGTTTTTGCTGTCCAGACCAGAGTGTCCCAAAGGTTGGTAAAGTCGGCCTGCTCCAGTAGTGCTCACTTCACCAGCTCAGGGCGCGCCCGGCCCAGCATGCATCTGTAGTCTACTGGTGTGTTGCTATAGCCCCTTGCTTCAGCTACTGTCATGAAGTTCTCTAAATATTGTCATAAAGAAACTGATCAAACACACAGGTGCCAAATCAAGGTGACTTACAAATATGAGGACCAAGCGCAAGAGAGGGAGAGGGATGACGTTCTGTCCACAACTAAAGAATCATTGTGGAATCTGAAAAGACACATGTCCCGAAAGCATGATGGGGTACTTACTATGTGCACATGCTAAAAGAAAGATGGGTCGCTAATTAAGTTTGTCATTGTAACAAAGAATTTATATACTAAAAATCAGATATCTTGAAAGTTTCCTTAATTGTTGTTATATTATCTATACAATAGGCCATAATTGATTTCGGCCGAATAGGCCTGACATATTCCCAAATTTTAAGGATCTTTCCGTTTTGATTGGGTTATTTTGTCTAAAAACCTTCAGGCCTACCTTTAGAAAAGAAACTGCATCTCTGCCCAGCCTGGCAAGAGTGGCCAAACGGGTGTTTATCATCCCCAGTGGCTCTGCAAGTGTGGAGAGGATGTTCTCCACTGCTGACCTGCTCTCCAGGCACCATCGCATGAGCCTTAAGCCACAGACTTGCCATCCTGGTGTTTCTAAAAATGAATTGAAAGGCACTGAGCATAAATAATTTGTATTTAATTCTACGTAAGTCAAAGCCTTTATGTGCAATTTATAGACTATAATGATTTGATACAACGAAATGTTGTTTAAATGCTTAGCGCTTAATGTTCCTGACTTCCTACCAGCCTAGTATGTCGCACTAGCAAATGCTTCACAATGTATTTCTTTAAAGGCTATAGCCTTGAAATAATATAGGCTACATTTTTTATTTCCATTCCTTCTTAGGCTCCCTGTCTGGTGCCTGACCTATTTAGAGTGTTTATATTGTCAGCGATTGGGTGCAGAGATGTAGCGGAGTCAGGCGCAGGACACAGGTTTGATTAACACAACTGAGTTTGCTCACAAAAATACAAGCAATATTCCAAATAGGAAAATATATACAAACTAACACCTACAACAACCACTAAGACACCAACAATCACGGAGAGAACAGACATGTATGCCAGAGGGTTAAATAAGGAACATGATATGGGAATTGAAACCAGGTGTGTGTAATACTACATGTAGCCTAATTGAAATGAGCACTTTACATTCACTTTCTTTTAAATCATTTGGTTTGGTTTCAATACTTCAAAAACAAATGGTAGGTCCAGGTCGTCACAACAATAGATGGGTGCTGGTTAAATGGTGACTAATGAATGGAGAGAACTAACTGAATGATGGTTGAACTCACATTGAAACTCAAATACCCAGATCATGTTAAGAAAGATAGCAAACAGAATATGGAGAAGTTAGCTAACTAGATCAGTCTGAATAAAAACTATCCAACTAGATCAGCCTGAATAAAAACTATCCATCTAGATCAGCCTGAATAAAAACTATCCAACTAGATCAGCCTGAATACCAACTACTGAGAAGTGTGTAAAACAGGAATAGCTGTCTTAAATTGGAATGGGGCCCTTAGTGAGGGAAGGGAGGTAGGGAGGGCAGAGAGAGGGAGGGAGGGCAGAGGGAGGGCAGAGGGAGGGCAGAGGGAGGGCAGAGGGAGGGCAGAGGGAGGGAGGAAGGGAGGGCAGAGGGAGGGAGGAAGGGAGGGAGGAAGGGAGGGCAGAGGGAGGGAGGGCAGAAAGGAGAGAGGCACGTGTAGGAGGCCTAATTCGGGAGTGAAGAGGTCATTTGGGGACGTTGGAAGAGAGCAGGAGTGCATCACCTTAAGGCTTTCTGACTCAGCTAAAAATGCACACACACAGGATGTGGATGTGAGATTCCATGAAAAGGTTACATGTTACGGCTCATGACCCCCTCAGAACTAGCCTGGTTAAACCAGACTGAAAGCTGTCATTCTTCTAACCATTGGGAGAAGTATAGCCTTGTTCTGCTCTTAGAAACATTGAGTCCAGCAATCATTCCCTAGACCAGGCTAGCAGCATGTCTAGATACTGTAACTCTAGCTGGAGGAGAGAGGGAGAGGGGAGAGAAAGAGAGAGGTTAAAGAGACAATGGGAGAGAGAGAGGTTAAAGAGAGAGAGTCCTGCCAAATGTATGACGATTTTAGAGACAGACCCACAAGGAATTTGAAAACAAATCCAATTTGAGACACTCCCGTATCTTTTGGGTGAAATACCAGTGTGCCATTACAGCAGGGAAATTGTATTTACATGTTTTACATTTAACCTTTATTTAACTAGGCATGTCAGTTAAGAACAAATTTCTATTTACAATGACGGCCTACACCAGCCAAACCCGGACGACGCCATTTGTGCGCCGCCCTATGGGACTCCCTTTTGTACTTTAACTATTTGCACATCATTACAACACTGTATATAGACAATATGACATTTGAAATTTCTTTATTCTTTTGGAACTTGTGTGAGTGTAATGTTCACTGTTCTTAATATTTTACTCTTCTGAAACTCCCCCATTGGCCTCTCCTACTAGAATTACACTACACTAACCCGCCCCACACACACAAGTATTTGATCACCTACCAACCAGTACGAATTCCGGCTCTCACAGACCTGTTAGTTTTCTTTAAGAAGCCCACCTGTTCTCCACTCATTACCTGTATAAAAGACACCTGTCCACACACTCAAACAGACTCCAACCTCTCCACAATGGCCAAGACCAGAGAGCTGTGTAAGGACATCAGGGTTAAATTGTAGACCTGCACAAGGCTGGGATGGGCTACAGGACAATATGCAAACAGCTTGGTGAGAAGGCAACAACTGTTGGCGCAATTATTAGAAAATGGAAGAAGTTCAAGATGACGGTCAATCACCCTCGGTCTGGGGCTCCATGCAAGATCTCACCTCGTGGGGCATCAATGATCATGAGGAAGGTGAGGGATCAGCCCAGAACTACACGGCAGGACCTGGTCAATGACCTGAAGAGAGCTGGGACCACAGTCTCAAAGAAAACCATTAGTAACACACTACGCCGTCATGGATTAAAATCCTGCAGCGCACACAAGGTCCCCCTGCTCAAGCCAGCGCATGTCCTGGCCCGTCTGAAGTTTGCCAATGACCATCTGGATGATCCAGAGGAGGAATGGGAGAAGGACATGTGGTCTGATGAGACAGAAATAGAGCTTTTTGGTCTAAACTCCACTCGCCGTGTTTGGAGGAAGAATAAGGATGAGTACAACCCCAAGAACACCATCCCAACCGTGAAGCATGGAGGTGGAAACATCATTATTTGGGGATGCTTTTCTGCAAAGAGGACAGGACGACTGCACCGTATTGAGGGGAGATTGGATGGGGCCATGTATCGCGAGATCTTGGCCAACAACCTCCTTCCCTCAGTAAGAGCATTGAAGATGGGTCGTGGCTGAGTCTTCCAGCATGACAACGACCCGAGACACACAGCCAGGGCAACTAAGGAGTGGCTCCGTAAGAAGCATCACAAGGTCCTGGAGTGGCCTAGCCAGTTTCCAGACCTGAACCCAGTAGAAAATCTTTGGAGGGAGCTGAAAGTCCGTATTGCTCCTGAAGGATCTGGAGAAGGTCTGTATTGGGCCAAAATCTCTGCTGCAGTGTGTGCAAACCTGGTCAAGAACTACAGGAGACGTATGATCTCTGTAATTGCAAACAAAGGTTTCTGCCCTTTTAGGAAAAAAAAGGTGCTATCTAGAACCTAAAAGGGTTCTTCAGCTGTCCCCATAGGAAAATCCTTTAAAGAACCCTTTTTGGTTCCAGGTAGAACCCTTTACACAGAGGGTTCTACATGGACCCCAAATGAGTTCTACCTGGAACCAAAAAAGGGTTCTCCTATGGGGTAAGCCGAAGAACCCTTTCGGAATCCTTTTTTCTAAGAATGTATGGTAGATGACATCCAAAGGTTTAAGAGTAATAGCGGCTGCACTTTGATAAATAATGCAGTGCATTCAGAAAGTATTCAGACCCCTTGACTTTTTCCACATTTTGTTACAGCCTTATTCTAAAATGGATTAAATGCATTTTCAGGTTCTCTTGGGTATGACGCTACAAGCTTGGTAAACCTGTATTTGGGGAGTTTCTCCCATTGTTCTCTGCAGATCCTCTCAAGCTCTGTCAGGTTGGATGAGGTGTGTCGCTGCAGAGCTATTTTCAGGTCTGACAGTTTTCCAGAATTTAGCCGGTTTTCCATTACAAGCCGGGCTCCCAAGTGGCGGAGAGGTCTAAGACACTGCATCTCAGTGCTAGAGGAGTCACTATAGACAACTTGGTTTGAATCCAAACTATAAATCACAACCGGCCATGATTGGGAGTCCCATAGGGCGGCGCACAATTGGCCCAGCGTCGTCCGAGTTTGGCCGGTGTAGGCCGTCATTGTAAATAAGAATTTGTTCTTAACCAAGTTGCCTTGTTAAATAAAGGTAAAATTAAAAATACAATCTAAAAGAGCAGTTACATAATTAGTCAGATTTTGCCTTTCTGTTTTGTCTCACACAATGATTCCTCAGTTGCTTAAAATCTAGACAACCATTTTCAGGTCTTGCCATAGATTTTCAAGTAGATTTAAGTCAAAACTGTACCTCGGCCACTGAGGAACATTCACTGTCTTCTGGGTAAGCAACTCCAGTGTAGACTTTTCCTTGTGTTTTAGGTTACTGTCCTGCTGAAAGGTGAATTAATTTGCCAGTGTCTGGTGGAAAGCAGACTGAACCAGGTTTTTCTCTAGGATTTTCCATTTATTTTTTTATCCTGAAAAACTCCCCAGTCCTTAATGGTTACAAGCATACCCATAACAGGATTCAGTCACCACTATGCTTTAAAATTTGGAGTGGTACACTAATGTATTGTATTGGATTTGCCCCAAATATAACACTGTATTCAAGACAAAAGTGAATTGCTTTGCCACATTTTTTTGCAGTATTGCTTTAATGCCTTTTTGCAAACAGAAAACATGTTTTGGAATATATTTATTCTGTACAGGCTTCCTTCTTTTCACTCTGTCAATTAGGTTAGTATTGTGGAATAACTACAATGTTGTTGATCCATCCTCAGTATTCTCCTATCACAGGAATTAAACTCTGCAACTGTTTTAAAGTCACCATTGGTCTCATAGTGAAATTCCTGAGTGGTTTCCTTCCTCTCCGGCAACTGAGTTAGAAAGGACGCCTGTATCTTTGTAGTGACTGGGTTTATTGATACACCATCCAAAGTACAATTAATAACCATGTTCAAAGGGATATTAAATGTCTGCTTTTATCATTTTTACCCATTTACCAATACGTGCCCTTTTTGGGAAGCATTGGAAAAAATCCATGGTCTTTGTGGTTGAATCTGTGTTTGAAAGTCACTGCTCGGCTGAGGGTCCTTACATATAATTGTATGTGTGGGGTACAGAAATGAGGTACTTATAGAAAAATCTGGTTAAAACACAACAAAAAAGTGGAACAAGTCAAGGGGTGTGATAACTTTCTGAAGGCACTGTAGTTTCACGTGCCAATGCAAACTAGCATGCTAGTAGATACCATAGACTTCCAGTCATTGCGCTAACGCTAGTTAGCTAACGCTAAAGCTATTAAGCAACTTCCTTTAAACTTCATGCAGAGACATAAACATGGTGTCCAGTTCATCTGACTCTGGAGAAGGAGATAAAGGGCTTCATTGCCATAATCCTGAAGCATCTAATAATTCATATTCTCATTGGAGTTGTTGTTATTTGTAGCTGTAGGACGAGAAAACACATGCAGCTTTAATTAGCCTAGCTAGCTAGCTAGTTATTAACTAGCTTCTCCAGTTTGATTCAGTCAAGACAGGTACTATGCAATCATATTGGATGATAAATAACCTAGCTATAGCAGCTATTAGTCTACTATAGCGCGAGTCGGCTTTGTCGGTTGCTGTCTCTCGCCTCTCCTTCCCTCCTCCCCACTGGCAGACTTACCCTTAGGTAGAAGAGGGAAGCATCATGACCTGGGCATAATTCAAAACAAATAATATTAGTCATATTTAAAAAAATATATAATTTGTTCGCTAGCCGCTCCACTCAAGATAGTTTCAGCCACTTGCGAATTGAAGGACTGGTTTATTATTTGTTCTCAACTGCACCTGCGTTTGCAGACGTCAAAAACTTGAGGTTAGCATGATTCAGCTTAACCAGTACAGAGGAACCAATGGGATAGTCCCAAAGGTGCATCATCTGCCCAACTAGCAACACATGCTCCTATTGGGTAAAACATTCATATTTAAAGCCTAAATTCCATATCTCTAAACCAGTTGTCCTGTATGTATTTTGATCGCCCCAGAGCTTCTAACACATTACATACGAATCAGACAATGCATAAAATATGACATAATCATAACAAAATAAATCTTATTACGGTCTATATTGGTTCGTTGTTAAGACAAGCCTAACAAAATGTAGTGATTGAGCATTGTTAAGTGTCCTTATGTTTTTTTAACAGTCCAAATGACCCCACATTTCTGTGCAGTATTCTGTAACTTGAACTTTCAGTTGACTGTGAACTTTAGTTACACATACTGCCTGTTTCCAAACACTCACACACTTTCTGGATAAGCCCAAGTTAACCACATGATACCTTGTATCTGAACCTATCGTCCAGTGGTGTATTAGTTCATAATTGTTTGGCCAAATAAGGTAAAGGATATGCTGACGTTGATACAAAATGTGCAGTGGTTTGGACAAAAAAAACCCACACAACTCCAATCTTACATTTCGTGCTCACTCAGTACATCTGGTTACGTTGGACATATTTACACACCAATGTAATATATTTGGACGCATTTCTTTTCAACTCTCAAAGACCATGGTAAGATTTTCTTCCTCATTTCACCTGATTAATACATGCTACTGTTATGCACTGTCTGTGGGGGGGGGGGGGGGGGGGGGGGTAGATATATACAACTTTATGTATAAAATATTAATATTTGACCTAAACAGAGTAATCACTAATTGAGTTTGTACGTTTGGGACTATCCCATTGTTTCCTCTGTGGTAAATCAACTACGTCAAGCTCACCTCCAGTACTTCAAATAACGATACATAAGGCACAGATACACATTTTGAGTGTAAAAATGTAAGAGACAATCTATACAAACACAGGTGGAGAATCCAACAATGCAGACCATGGATATTGACAAAGACACATATGCCAACAAGCCCAGAAAAAAGGATTACATCGGTGTTACATTTTCAGGTACCAATGCAAGTACACACACACACACACACACACACACACACAAACCACTTTCTCAGACGAGTACCTATTAGTCCCCTCACAATTCTGGATGATATCAAAAATAAATTACATTATCGGAGAGAGTTTATAATACCTTGAGATTCAGCTAACTTTCAGTGGTGGAAGAGACCATCAGGAGTTGCTGCAGTGTGTCTGGGGCTGCTGTGTGTTCTCCTATTGGCTGGGATCATAGGCCTGTCTGTCTACTGTAAGTTTATACGTTTAATATGTTTTCAGTAATGAACTCAGTAAAAAAGAAACGTCCCTTTTTCAGGACCCTGTCTTTCAAAGAAAATTAGCAAAAATCCAAATGACTTCACAGATCTTCATTGTAAAGTGTTTAAACACTTGCCAAAACTAAGATGGTCGTCGAAACAAAGGCGGTTCTGCCGAGTTGTTCAAGGAAGGCTCCACACCACTCTCTCACTTGAGTGTCTTACCTAGTTCCTTTCTGATGAACTCATTTTGCTCTTTTGTAGATTTGGCGACTATTAGTGTGTTCTATACCTGTTCACTCCTCTCCCTGTAGGCTTTACAGACACTCCACACCCTTCCACTACAGCCCTTGAAATGTAGTGTACCCTGCACGCACAACCCATGTGGAGTTCCTGGTTTTCCAATCTGCGGTCAAGTACGCAGAGTTCATCTCAGCCTATGCTGCTTTTCAGTCCCTTGACCTTTTGGCCCTGACAGAGACATGGATCACCCCAGAGAACACTGCTACTCCAGCTGCTCTCTCTTCATCTGACTACGTGTTCTCTCCTAGTTCGAGAGCATCTGGTCGTCGTGGTGACGGCACAGGACTACTCAGTTCTCCTAAGTGGAGATGTTCTCTTGTCTCCCTCTCTCACCTGTCCATCTCCTCATTTCAATTTCAGGCAATACGCTTGACCTCACCTTTCCCCAGTCCCCTCCCACTCACAAGGCAGGCAATACGCTTGACCTCATCTTTACAAGAGGCTGTTTGCCTCCTAATCTCACTGCAACCCTCCAGGTCTCTGTTCTCCTCCTAATCTAACTGCAACCCTCCAGGTCTCTGTTCTCCTAATCTCACTGCAACCCTCCAGGTCTCCGTTCACCTCCTAATCTCACTGCAACCCTCCAGGTCTCTGTTCTCCTCCTAATCTCACTGCAACCCCCCAGGTCTCTGTTCTCCTCCTAATCTCACTGCAACCCTCCAGGTCTCTGTTCTCCTAATCTCACTGCAACCCTCCAGGTCTCTGTTCGCCTCCTAATCTCACTGCAACCCTCCAGGTCTCCGTTCACCTCCTAATCTCACTGCAACCCTCCAGGTCTCTGTTCTCCTAATCTCACTGCAAACCTCCAGGTCTCTGTTCTCCTAATCTCACTGCAACCCTCCAGGTCTCTGTTCTCCTCCTAATCTCACTGCAACCCTCCAGGTCTCTGTTCTCCTCCTAATCTCACTGCAACCCTCCCGGTCTCTGTTCTCCTAATCTCACTGCAACCCTCCAGGTCTCTGTTCGCCTCCTAATCTCACTGCAACCCTCCAGGTCTCCGTTCACCTCCTAATCTCACTGCAACCCTCCAGGTCTCTGTTCACCTCCTAATCTCACTGCAACCCCCTCCAGATCACTACTTTGTTTCCTTTTCTGTCTCCCTTTCCTCCAACCCTAACCACTCAGCACCTATCTAGATGGCCATGCGCCGTCACAATCTTCTCTCTCTCTATCTCTCTCTCTCTCTCCCACTACTCTCTCCTCTTCTATCCTATCATCTCTCCCTTCTGCTAAACCCTTCTCCCTCCTGTCTCCCGATTCTGCCTTTTTGACCCTACTCTCCTCCCTTTCCACATCATATGACTCACACTGTCCCCTTTCCTCCCTGGCCGGCTCGGCCCTCCCCTCCTGCCCCGTGGCTGTGTCTCATTGCGAGCTTACAGAACAGGGCTGTGGGCAGCTGAGTGAAAAAGGAGGAAAATGTAACTCCCACCCGACAACCTGACCCCATCCCCTCCTCCAGACCATCTCTGGAGACCTTCTCTCTTTCCTCATCAACTCATCCCTGACCACTGGCTGCGTCCCCTCTTGACTTGAAAATGGCCCGCTCCGCTCCTCAAGAAACCAACACTCGACTCCTCTGACATCAAAAACTACAGACCGGTATCCTTTTTAAAATTTTCTGTCCAAAACACTTGAGCGTGCGGTCTCTGACCAACTCTCTCCCAACCCGGGCACTCAGTTCTCCCACCTCTGGTCTCTTGGCCCTCCCACCTTTACGGAAGCCCAGTCCAATCTCTTCCTCCTGAAGCTAGGACAACAATCTTCCAAAAAACATCTGAAAGCCGACATCTTCAGAAAGTAGCTTAAATCATCCCACATACCCCTCCCCCACCACACCCACCCAGAAGCCTTTCATGAACTAACACTCACACTTTACTTTTTCCACCCTTACTAGCTCTTACTTAACCTTACTAGCTCTTACCTAACCTTACTAGCTCTTACCTAACCTTACTAGCTCTTACCTTACCTTTCTAGCTCTTACCCTACCTTACTAGCTCTTACCTAACCTTACTAGCTCTTACCTTACCTTACTAGCTCTTACCTAACCTTACTAGCTCTTACCTAACCTTACTAGCTCTTACCTAACCTTACTAGCTCTTACCTAACCTTACTAGCTCTTACCTTACCTTACTAGTGTAACGGATGTGAAACGGCTAGCTTAGTGGGCGCTAAATAGCGTTTCAACCAGTGACGTCACTTGCTCTGAGACCTTGAAGTAGTAGTTCCCCTTGCTCTGCAAGGGCCGCAGCTTTTGTGGCGCGATGGGTAACGATGCTTCGAGGGTGACTGTTGATGTGTGCAGAAGGTCCCTGGTTCGCGCCCGGGTATGTGCGAGGGACGGTTTAAAATTATACTGTTACATTGATGCTGTTGACCCGGATTACTGGTTGCTGCGGAAAAAAAGGAGGAAGGTCAAAAGGGGGGTGAGTGTAACGGATGTGAAACGGCTAGCTTAGTTAGCGTGGGCGCTAAATAGCGTTTCAATCAGTGACGTCACTTGCTCTGAGACCTTGAAGTAGTAGTTCCCCTTGCTCTGCAAGGGCCGCGGCTTTTGTGGAGCGATGGGTAACGACGCTTCGTAGGTGTCAGTTGTTGATGTGTGCAGAAGGTCCCTAGTTCACGCCCGGGTATGGGCGAGGGGACGGTCTAAACTTATACTGTTACATTGATGCTGTTGACCCGGATTACTAGTTGCTGCGGAAAAAGGAGGAAGGTCAAAAGGGGGGTGAGTGTAACGGATGTGAAACGGCTAGCTTAGTGGGCGCTAAATAGCGTTTCTACCAGTGACGTCACTTGCTCTGAGACCTTGAAGTAGTAGTTCCCCTTGCTCTGCAAGGGCCGCGGCTTTTGTGGAGCGATGGGTAACGATGCTTCGAGGGTGACTGTTGATGTGTGCAGAAGGTCCCTAGTTCGCGCCCGGGTATGGGCGAGGGGACGGTCTAAAATTATACTGTTACACTAGCTCTTACCTAACCTTACTAGCTCTTACCTTACCTTACTAGCTCTTATCTTACCTTACTAGCTCTTACCTTACCTTACTAGCTCTTACCTTACTAGCGCTTACCTTACCTTACTAGCTCTTACCTAACCTTACTAGCTCTTACCTTACCTTTCTACCTTTCTTACTTCCGGCGCCGACAGAGATGGCCGCCTCGCTTCGCGTTCCTAGGAAACTATGCAGTTTTTTGTTTTTTTACGTGTTATTTCTTACATTAGTACCCCAGGTCATCTTAGGTTTCATTACATACAGTCGAGAAGAACTACTGAATATAAGATCAGCATCAACTCACCATCAGTACGACCAAGAATATGTTTTTCGCGACGCGGATCCTGTGTTCTGCCTTACAAACAGGACAACGGAGTGGATCCTATGCAGCGACCCAAAAAAACGACTCCGAAAGAGAGGGAAACGAGGCGGTCTTCTGGTCAGACTCCGGAGACGGGCACAGCGCGCACCACTCCCTAGCATTCTTCTTGCCAATGTCCAGTCTCTTGACAACAAGGTTGATGAAATCCGAGCAAGGGTAGCATTCCAGAGGGACATCAGAGACTGTAACGTTCTTTGCTTCACGGAAACGTGGCTTACTGGAGAGACGCTATCCGAAGTGGTGCAGCCAACAGGTTTCTCCACGCATCGCGCAGACAGGAAAAAACATCTTTCTGGTAAAAAGAGGGGCGGGGGCGTATGCCTTATGACTAACGTGACATGGTGCGATGAAAGAAACATACAGGAACTCAAATCCTTCTGTTCACCTGATTTAGAATTCCTCACAATCAAATGTAGACCGCATTATCTACCAAGAGAATTCTCTTCGATTATAATCACAGCCGTATATATCCCCCCCCAAGCAGACACATCGATGGCTCTGAACGAACTTTATTTAACTCTCTGCAAACTGGAAACAATTTATCCGGAGGCTGCATTCATTGTAGCTGGGGATTTTAACAAGGCTAATCTGAAAACAAGACTCCCCAAATTTTATCAGCATATCGATTGCGCAACCAGGGGAGGAAAGACCTTGGACCATTGTTACTCTAACTTCCGCGACGCATATAAGGCCCTGCCCCGCCCCCCTTTCGGAAAAGCTGACCACGACTCCATTTTGTTGATCCCTGCCTACAGACAGAAACTAAAACAAGAGGCTCCCACGCTGAGGTCTGTCCAACGCTGGTCCGACCAAGCTGACTCCACACTCCAAGACTGCTTCCATCACGTGGACTGGGAGATGTTTCGTATTGCGTCAGATAACAACATTGACGAATACGCTGATTCGGTGTGCGAGTTCATTAGAACGTGCGTTGAAGATGTCGTTCCCATAGCAACGATTAAAACATTCCCTAACCAGAAACCGTGGATTGATGGCAGCATTCGTGTGAAACTGAAAGCGCGAACCACTGCTTTTAATCAGGGCAAGGTGTCTGGTAACATGACCGAATACAAACAGTGCAGCTATTCCCTCCGCAAGGCTATCAAACAAGCTAAGCGCCAGTACAGAGACAAAGTAGAATCTCAATTCAACGGCTCAGACACAAGAGGCATGTGGCAGGGTCTACAGTCAATCACGGACTACAGGAAGAAACCCAGCCCAGTCACGGACCAGGATGTCTTGCTCCCAGGCAGACTAAATAACTTTTTTGCCCGCTTTGAGGACAATACAGTGCCACTGACACGGCCTGCAACGAAAACATGCGGTCTCTCCTTCACTGCAGCCGAGGTGAGTAAGACATTTAAACGTGTTAACCCTCGCAAGGCTGCAGGCCCAGATGGCATCCCCAGCCGCGCCCTCAGAGCATGCGCAGACCAGCTGGCCGGTGTGTTTACGGACATATTCAATCAATCCCTATACCAGTCTGCTGTTCCCACATGCTTCAAGAGGGCCACCATTGTTCCTGTTCCCAAGAAAGCTAAGGTAACTGAGCTAAATGACTACCGCCCCGTAGCACTCACATCCGTCATCATGAAGTGCTTTGAGAGACTAGTCAAGGACCATATCACCTCCACCCTACCTGACACCCTAGACCCACTCCAATTTGCTTACCGCCCAAATAGGTCCACAGACGATGCAATCTCAACCACACTGCACACTGCCCTAACCCATCTGGACAAGAGGAATACCTATGTGAGAATGCTGTTCATCGACTACAGCTCGGCATTCAACACCATAGTACCCTCCAAGCTCGTCATCAAGCTCGAGACCCTGGGTCTCGACCCCGCCCTGTGCAACTGGGTACTGGACTTCCTGACGGGCCGCCCCCAGGTGGTGAGGGTAGGCAACAACATCTCCTCCCCGCTGATCCTCAACACTGGGGCCCCACAAGGTTGCGTTCTGAGCCCTCTCCTGTACTCCCTGTTCACCCACGACTGCGTGGCCACGCACGCCTCCAACTCAATCATCAAGTTTGCGGACGACACAACAGTGGTAGGCTTGATTACCAACAACGATGAGACGGCCTACAGGGAGGAGGTGAGGGCCCTCGGAGTGTGGTGTCAGGAAAACAACCTCACACTCAACGTCAACAAAACTAAGGAGATGATTGTGGACTTCAGGAAACAGCAGAGGGAACACCCCCCTATCCACATCGATGGAACAGTAGTGGAGAGGGTAGCAAGTTTTAAGTTCCTCGGCATACACATCACAGACAAACTGAATTGGTCCACTCACACAGACAGCATCGTGAAGAAGGCGCAGCAGCGCCTCTTCAACCTCAGGAGGCTGAAGAAATTCGGCTTGTCACCAAAAGCACTCACAAACTTCTACAGATGCACAATCGAGAGCATCCTGGCGGGCTGTATCACCGCCTGGTATGGCAACTGCACCGCCCTCAACCGTAAGGCTCTCCAGAGGGTAGTGAGGTCTGCACAACGCATCACCGGGGGCAAACTACCTGCCCTCCAGGACACCTACACCACCCGATGTCACAGGAAGGCCATAAAGATCATCAAGGACATCAACCACCCGAGCCACTGCCTGTTCACCCCGCTATCATCCAGAAGGCGAGGTCAGTACAGGTGCATCAAAGCTGGGACCGAGAGACTGAAAAACAGCTTCTATCTCAAGGCCATCAGACTGTTAAACAGCCACCACTAACACTGAGTGGCTGCTGCCAACACACTGACACTGACTCAACTCCAGCCACTTTAATAATGGGAATTGATGGGAAATGATGTAAATATATCACTAGCCACTTTAAACAATGCTACCTTATATAAATGTTACTTACCCTACATTATTCATCTCATATGCATACGTATATACTGTACTCTATATCATCGACGGTATCCTTATGTAATACATGTATCACTAGCCACTTTATACTATACTATGCCACTTTGTTTACATACTCATCTCATTTGTACATACTGTACCCGATACCATCTACTGTACCTTGCCTATGCTGCTCTGTACCATCACTCATTCATATATCCTTATGTACATATTCTTTATCCCCTTACACTGTGTACAAGACAGTAGTTTTGGAATTGTTAGTTAGATTACTTGTTATTACTGCATTGTCGGAACTAGAAGCACAAGCATTTCGCTACACTCGCATTAACATCTGCTAACCATGTGTATGTGACAAATAACATTTGATTTGATTTGATTTGATTTGATTAGCTCTTACCCTAACTTACTAGCTCTTACCTAACCTTACTAGCTCTTACCTTACCTTACTAGCTCTTACCTAACCTTACTAGCTCTTACCTTACTAGCTCTTACCTTACCTTACTAGCTCTTACCTTACCTTACTAGCGCTTACCTAACCTTACTAGCCCTTACCTTACCTTATTAGCGTTTACCTTACCTTACTAGCTCTTACCTTACCTTACTAGCTCTTACCTTACTAGCGCTTACCTTACCTTACTAGCTCTTACCTAACCTTACTAGCTCTTACCTTACCTTACTAGCTCTTGTCTTACCTTACTAGCTCTTACCTTACCTTACTAGCTCTTACCTTACCTTACTAGCTCTTACCTAATCTTACTAGCTCTTGCCTTACCTTACTAGCTCTTACCTAACCTCACTAGCTCTTACCTTACCTTACTAGCTCTTACCTTACTAGCTCTTACCTTACCAGCTCTTACCTTACTAGCTCTTACCTTACCTTACTAGCTCTTACCTAACCTTACTAGCTCTTACCTTACTAGCTCTTACCTAACCTTACTAGCTCTTACCTAACCTTACTAGCTCTTACCTTACCTTACTAGCTCTTACCTAACCTTACTAGCTCTTATCTTACCTTACTAGCTCTTATCTTACCTTACTAGCTCTTACCTTACCTTACTAGCTCTTACCTTACTAGCGCTTACCTTACCTTACTAGCTCTTACCTAACCTTACTAGCTCTTACCTTACCTTTCTAGCTCTTACCCTACCTTACTAGCTCTTACCTAACCTTACTAGCTCTTACCTAACCTTACTAGCTCTTACCTTACCTTACTAGCTCTTACCTAACCTTACTAGCTCTTACCTTACTAGCTCTTACCTTACCTTACTAGCTCTTACCTTACCTTACTAGCTCTTACCTAACCTTACTAGCCCTTACCTTACCTTACTAGCTCTTACCTTACCTTACTATCTCTTACCTTACCTTACTAGCTCTTACCTAACCTTACTAGCTCTTACCTTACCTTACTAGCTCTTATCTTACCTTACTAGCTCTTACCTTACCTTACTAGCTCTTACCTTACTAGCGCTTACCTTACCTTACTAGCTCTTACCTAACCTTACTAGCTCTTGTCTTACCTTACTAGCTCTTACCTTACCTTACTAGCTCTTACCTTACCTTACTAGCTCTTACCTAACCTTACTAGCTCTTACCTTACCTTACTAGCTCTTACCTAACATCACTAGCTCTTACCTTACCTTACTAGCTCTTACCTTACTAGCTCTTACCTTACCAGCTCTTACCTTACTAGCTCTTACCTAACCGTACTAGCTCTTAACTTACTAGCTATTACCTTACCTTACTAGCTCTTACCTTACTAGCCCTTACCTTACCTTACTAGCTCTTACCTTACCTTACTAGCTCTTACCTTACTAGCTCTTACCTTACCAGCTCTTACCTTACTAGCTCTTACCTTACCTTACTAGCTCTTACCTAACCGTACTAGCTCTTACCTTACTAGCTCTTACCTTACCTTACTAGCTCTTACCTAACCTTACTAGCCCTTACCTTACCTTACCTTACTAGCTCTTACCTTACCTTACTAGCCCTTACCTTACCTTACTAGCTCTTACCTTACCTTACTAGCCCTTACCTTACTAGCTCTTACCTTACTAGCGCTTACCTTACCTTACTAGCTCTTACCTAACCTTACTAGCTCTTACCTAACCTTACTAGCTCTTACCTAACCTTACTAGCTCTTACCTTACCAGCTCTTACCTTACTAGCTCTTACCTTACCTTACTAGCTCTTACCTAACCTTACTAGCTCTTACCTAACCTTACTAGCTCTTACCTTACTAGCTCTTACCTTACCTTACTAGCTCTTACCTTACTAGCTCTTACCTTACCTTACTAGCTCTTACCTTACCTTACTAGCTCTTACCTAACCTTACTAGCTCTTACCTTACCTTACTAGCTCTTACCTTACCTTACTAGCTCTTACCTTACTAGCTCTTACCTTGCTAGCTCTTACCTTACCTTACTAGCTCTTACCTAGCCTTACTAGCTCTTACCTAACCTTACTAGCTCTTACCTTACCTTACTAGCTCTTACCTAACCTCACTAGCTCTTACCTTACCTTACTAGCTCTTACCTAACCTCACTAGCTCTTACCTTACCTTACTAGCTCTTACCTTACCTTACTAGCTCTTACCTAACCTTACTAGCTCTTACCTTACCTTACTAGCTCTTACCTTACCTTACTAGCTCTTACCTTACTAGCTCTTACCTTACCAGCTCTTACCTTACTAGCTCTTACCTTACCTTACTAGCTCTTACCTAACCGTACTAGCTCTTACCTTACTAGCTCTTACCTTACCTTACTAGCTCTTACCTAACCTTACTAGCCCTTACCTTACCTTACCTTACTAGCTCTTACCTTACCTTACTAGCCCTTACCTTACCTTACTAGCTCTTACCTTACCTTACTAGCCCTTACCTTACTAGCTCTTACCTTACTAGCGCTTACCTTACCTTACTAGCTCTTACCTAACCTTACTAGCTCTTACCTAACCTTACTAGCTCTTACCTAACCTTACTAGCTCTTACCTTACTAGCTCTTACCTTACCAGCTCTTACCTTACTAGCTCTTACCTTACCTTACTAGCTCTTACCTAACCTTACTAGCTCTTACCTAACCTTACTAGCTCTTACCTTACTAGCTCTTACCTTACCTTACTAGCTCTTACCTTACTAGCTCTTACCTTACCTTACTAGCTCTTACCTAACCTTACTAGCTCTTACCTAACCTTACTAGCTCTTACCTTACTAGCTCTTACCTTACCTTACTAGCTCTTACCTTACTAGCTCTTACCTAACCTTACTAGCTCTTACCTTACCTTACTAGCTCTTACCTTACCATACTAGCTCTTACCTTGCTAGCTCTTACCTTACCTTACTAGCTCTTACCTAGCCTTACTAGCTCTTACCTAACCTTACTAGCTCTTACCTTACCTTACTAGCTCTTACCTAACCTCACTAGCTCTTACCTTACCTTACTAGCTCTTACCTAACCTCACTAGCTCTTACCTTACCTTACTAGCTCTTACCTTACCTTACTAGCTCTTACCTAACCTTACTAGCTCTTACCTTACCTTACTAGCTCTTACCTTACCTTACTAGCTCTTACCTTACTAGCTCTTACCTTGCTAGCTCTTACCTTACCTTACTAGCTCTTACCTAGCCTTACTAGCTCTTACCTAACCTTACTAGCTCTTACCTTACCTTACTAGCTCTTACCTAACCTCACTAGCTCTTACCTTACCTTACTAGCTCTTACCTTACTAGCTCTGACTTTGCTGATAGCTACTTTACTGAGGAAAAATGTACTTACTATGACTGAGATGTGGTTGTCCCACCTAGCTATCTGAAGATGAATGCACTAACTGTAAGTCTCTCTGGGTAAGAGCGTCTGCTAAATGACTCAAATGTAAATGTCATATGTGTTGGATGTCTTTTTACCTTCTGTTTCCCTGTGTTGTTCCAGGTGACTTTTTACCTTCTGTTTCCCTGTGCTGTTCCAGGTGTCTTTTTACCTTCTGTTTCCCTGTGTTGTTCCAGGTGTCTTTTTACCTTCTGTTTCCCTGTGTTGTTCCAGGTGTCTTTTTACCTTCTGTTTCCCTGTGTTGTTCCAGGTGACTTTTTACCTTCTGTTTCCCTGTGTTGTTCCAGGTGACTTTTTACCTTCTGTTTCCCTGTGTTGTTCCAGGTGACTTTTTACCTTCTGTTTCCCTGTGTTGTTCCAGGTGACTTTTTACCTTATGTTTCCCTGTGTTGTCCCAGGTGACTTTTTACCTTCTGTTTCCCTGTGTTGTTCCAGGTGACTTTTTACCTTCTGTTTCCCTGTGTTGTTCCAGGTGACTTTTTACCTTCTGTTTCCCTGTGTTGTTCCAGGTTACTTTTTACCGTCTGACTATCTGTGCTGTAGCCTGTTTGATTGCTTTTTTGACTACTTTTTGCCATCTGTTTTGTTATAGGTATTGGAGGGATGGGGAACCAAACGATGCACATCAGGGTGAAGACTGCGCTCATCTCTCAAAGATGGCATCAGACCCACTAAAGAGTTGGAACGACGTACCATGCACAATGAATATCCACTGGATGTGTGAGAAGACAAGGTCCACATTGTAACTATGTGTTTAGAGTTTTGAAACATGAGACATTTTGATGATCTGTTTTAGATTTTTGTGTTAAGCTCATTCTTGTGAAAATTTGGCAAAGTGATTGGGGGAAAAAACATAGGTAAATTGACCCTTATCTTAGCATGGTGGGCTAACACACTCTGTTCTTGCACATATGACCCTGGTTCAAAACCCAGCCGGCGACATAAACAGACTAAAATTCTCATTTGGATATCCAATGTGACTAGATTATGTTTTATTTTGTAATGAAATCCCAACATTATATTATCAGAAACTGTTACGGAGTTAAGTGGACTGGCGAAGCAGCTTAAGTAATAGAAATCCTGATGTATTAGAAAAGAAACGTAACAGCTTATTATTTAACAGTACAACGTCACTATAGACCATGTATGCTGTACTGGTAATATAATGGGTCAGTATAGACCATGTATGCTGTATTGGTAATATAATGGCTCAGTATAGACCATGTATGCTGTACTGGTAATATAATATGTTATTATAGACCATGTATGCTGTATTGGTAATATAATGGGTCAGTATAGACCATGTATGCTGTATTGGTAATATAATGGCTCAGTATAGACCATGTATGCTGTACTGGTAATATAATATGTTATTATAGACCATGTATGCTGTATTGGTAATATAATGGGTCAGTATAGACCATGTATGCTGTATTGGTAATATAATGGCTCAGTATAGACCATGTATGCTGTACTGGTAATATAATATGTTATTATAGACCATGTATGCTGTACTGGTAATATAATGGCTCAGTATAGACCATGTATGCTGTACTGGTAATATAATAGCTCAGTAGACCATGTATGCTGTATTGGTAATATAATGGCTCAGTATAGACCATGTATGCTGTATTGGTAATATAATGGCTCAGTATAGACCATGTATGCTGTACTGGTAATATTTTAGCTCAGTATAGACCATGTATGCTGTACTGGTAATATTTTAGCTCAGTATAGACCATGTATGCTGTACTGGTAATATTTTAGCTCAGTATAGACCATGTATGCTGTATTGGTAATATTTTAGCTCAGTATAGACCATGTATGCTGTACTGGTAATAATAGTGCAAAAGCCTTGGTGTATGGGTGTGTAGAAAATCATTGATACTTTGTCTGGACTATTGTCGCCACCTGGCGAAATAGATTGGAGCTTGCACTTCAGTTCCTCTTTCCCATAGCTCTGGTCCAGAGCGTTAGTGCGCATTCTCTTATATCCTACGCGTTGAACACACTGACTGTGAAATTGCGTTTTGGGACACCAGAAGTACATTAATTTCCAATGGAACGCTGCGTTGCCTTTGACAATTGCGTTGCAGAGGCTGTTTCAGTGCGTTCTGTGTGGTTTATACGTTGGATTTATCGATAAGTGCATTTTAGGCAGTTAAATTTAATACAACATTATTTATAAAAACAATCTGCCATTATCTTATCGGCATTTCTCAATGAGGTCAAAGCATGCGAATGTATCCAACTGGTATTTACGACTTCACAACTGTTAATTACATGGCCATCCTCATATTCGTAATCATATCTGTACATTGACAGTTGGGTCGGATAAGTAGATGTTGGCAAATACCTATCTCCCTGCACGTTTATAGACCAAACAACCTGCAGAGTAGGAGCCGCGGAGGGGTGTGTGTTCCACCTGGGTCTCCTCAACTTGCAGTGGGCGGACAATTTTGCTATCAGTCAGAATGCGAGTTGGCGTTTCATCTTTTTTTCCTACCCTCACCCGTTTGTTAGATATTAAGCACATTGATAGCTTGATAGCAAACGTCCTTGCCATGTGATTTATCATAAAAGCATGCTAACGTGAATGACCACACCGAAACAGAAATGAAAGTGATCGGGTGAAATTATGAAGCGAGTGGACAGAGACATACAGCTTTACTCTATCCAATCAGAACAGCAGGATCAATATACAGCCCACCCTTCTCTTTACAGACAGGCAAACTAGCCAGTTGAGCTATTTAGATGATATAGCAGCACCTCACTTGACTGACTGACAAGAGAAAGATGCGTTTCCGATCACGGATAATAAAGAAAGACTCGGATCATAATCGTATCAAGATAATTGCTAATTTCCTTCACCATACTTGCTTGTTCGACTACTCGGCACACCTCTAGTAATAACCACCTCCCACTTGGTTATGAATGCAGCATAAATTGACGGAGTAATGCTGCATTCATGTAAAGTGGTAAGTACCAGTTGTGAAGTCATAATACCAGTTGATGCATTCACATGCTTTGAACTCGTTGAGAAACTGCAACTGGCTAAAAGCCAACAAGCTGCATCAACCATGGACATCATGCTTGAAAACAAATTATAATGTTACAAAACCATATTAATAGATTACTTTTTATAAATAAGGTTTTGTTGCACTTAACTGCAGAAAATGCTGTTCTGGAAGTAATTTTCTTAGTAGATGACGACAAAGGTCAGCATGTGGGAGAAGTCTGAGCTCAGGGATGATAAACGTGTTTTCCTCTAGTAATTACCAGTTGGAGGGGACGTTCACAAGAGGATGTTTTTTCCCAGTCGTACATGGCAAATACAACCTTTCCACTTGGTTATGAACGTAGCATTAGGCTACAACTTCTGTCATCGCACTGTTCAATGATTCTGCTTTTTCGGTCGGTGAGGAAATATTAGGGTGAAAGGTTAGGCAACGTTATAACTCCAATGCCAGTAACAAAGCCCACAGTTCCCTTCCGGACACTGCGACAGATCGGTTACTATACCCAATCCTGAGATCCACCGACAAGCCAACTTTCTCCAGCAGATTTGGGCGAGCCTGAACTGAAACAGGAGACGCGCAAGCACGTACCAAACGGTAAAGTAAACAGACATATCAACACTTTCTACCCTAATATTCAGTGTTTGTCTAGTACAAATGTTTATCGAATTTACAAGTTCCGCGTTTATGAGACGTTGGCCTACACTCATTCAGTCGATTTCGCGGTGGCGTAATTACGCGTTTACTAACGGATGTCGTACGAGTGAGGATTCGCTTTAGCTAAAAGTAGGACTAGTCCCATTCCGTTATCTGGCTGCTTGGATGAGATGCTTACCAGCACGCATGTAGTTTACGGGCGGGTTCTTCCGCTCCTCGTCCTTTTGTTGTTGCTACTGAAGTAGATCTATTCCGCATGTTGACTCCTGAGAAACGTTGAATTAACAACACATATTGATCAGTTTAACATTAAGCATAACGGCTAGCATAGAGTAGCTCGGTCGTCTGTTTCAAACCAAGAATTCAACTTCAAGTACAAACAACGACTATAGGAATAGGAATAGGTTGCATGTTGGCTACAGTTGGCATACAAACAGATCTGGGACCAGCCTTGGGTTGAGTTGTCTTGTCTGAACACGTGCATATATTGCATTCCATAAAAGCCCATTCATCACAACTATATTTAATTCTGAACGGCTGCTTTAGTTCATTGCCGAGGTGTGATTTCTCTGTATGAAGTGGACATTCGAGATCAAAGTCGTTACAGCCACCTATAAAGTAACCCATAGCAACACTGTTGCAAAGTAGCTGAAATGAAGCTGTCTGAAATCCACAGTGCCAATGCTTAGATCTATTCCATTCAATTACCAAATACTTTAATGGAAAACATAGATGACAATATTTAATCAGCTTTACACAGTGAAATATAGCTAGGTAAGGAATGTACTCGATGTACATGGGCTGCCGAGTGGTGCAGTGGTCTAAGGTACTACATATCAGTGCAAGAGGTGTCACTACAGTCTCTGGTTCAAATCCAGGCTGTATCACATCAGGCCGTGATTGGGAGCCCCATAGGGCGCCGCACAATTGGCCCAGCGTTGTCCGGGGTAGGCCATCATTGTAAATAAGAATTTGTTCTTAACTGACTTGCCTAGTTAAAATAAAGATTCAGCCAGAAAATAAAATGTAGAGTGTGAAGACTAGGATAGCTGGACATACTTCTGTTTCATCAGGGGCGCAACTTTCACTGCGGACAGATGGGGGCATGCAGATATTTCAATTTTTTCCACCCCAGTTTTATCATTGGAAATGTGATACAAAACGAGGCAAAAGTGTGCTTTAGGACCATGCGGACGTCTCCGAGCGGTCGGGTAGGCTGTTAATAATATATGTATTGTTATGCCCCCCCACTTCTAAAACCAAAGTCGCGCCCTTGAGTTTTATGCTGCAGTAATCAGCATATTCAGGTAGAATCAAGTAGATTCATTTGAATTACA
Source organism: Oncorhynchus mykiss (assembly GCF_013265735.2). Taxonomy (NCBI): domain Eukaryota; kingdom Metazoa; phylum Chordata; class Actinopteri; order Salmoniformes; family Salmonidae; genus Oncorhynchus; species Oncorhynchus mykiss. The sequence continues at coordinate 8,382,200 of NC_048583.1, read as the reverse complement.
ATAATAATACTTTATTGTCCATTAGTAGTAGTGAATGAAAATGTATTTTGCTCCCAACCCAAAGTAGCTTATTCTGTTTTTATGTCATAACAATAGTTTTCATGACCTGCCATTGAGTAAACATGGCTAAACAATAGTTTTCATGACCTACCCTGAGGAAACATTGGGACAAAGTCGTTTTCATGACCTGCCCTGAGAAAACATTGGGACAAAGTCGTTTTCATGACCTGCCCTGAGTAAACATAGCTAAACAATAGTTTTCATGACCTGCCCTGAGTAAACATGGCTGTGATAGGATTTATTAGCATATGCACAAAGGAATGCAAATATTTACGCTGTGAACTTCAACCCAAGACACACAACACATGTTCTAGATCTCCCTCTGTCTCTCATACACTCAGACCTCTGTCTCTCTCATACACTCAGACCTCTGTCTCCTCCTCTTCCCTCCAGCAAGTCTCTACAGATCTACTGTTTTTGACCAGAGGAGCAGAGCACCATGGTTGTGTCCAAGGCCTGGACGTTACGCCAGCACTTCCAGGGTTTCCCCAAGGCTAGTGACTTCCATCTGAGGGAGGAGACGCTGCCGCTACCCAAGAATGGACAGGTGAGGATAGGATAGGATAGACTTTGAAGGGCAATTCCACCATTTTCCAACCTATCTTCATCATATGCAGCACAATAACAGTGTCTACTACATATGTGGAAATTTTGCATTTCTATGTTTTGTAGAAAAAAATATAACTTTAAAAAGTTCTACTCGATGACATCATCAAAAGTTAATCTAGAAGAAAAACAAACACACACCTATTTAGGCGAGGTGCTGGCTAGCGGTGCTGGCTAGCGGTGCTGGCTAGCGGTGCTGGCTAGCGGTGCTGGCTAGCGGTGCTGGCTAGAGGTGCTGGCTAGCGGTGCTGGCTAGCGGTGCTGGCTAGCGGTGCTGGCTAGAGGTGCTGGCTAGCGGAGTAGAAAACTTGAAAATAAAAGAGAGCCGCACACTAGGAGCTCAGATGCAAAAATTTAATTACCAACGTTTCGACAGCCAAGCTGTCTTCATCAGGGTATCGTCACAAACACTGCGGGATGACTCGTTTATATAGTGTCAAAAGACACAGGTGCCTGTAACACACTGTTTTCACATGTAGACACTGGATTGTTGCTGGAGATAAAGAATATGAAGTTGAAAGTGGCGGAATTGCCCCTTAATGTCCCAGAGGGGAAAATTGTCTTGGCGCCCTACCGGAAACTGCATCATTGTTCCATGGCACTTGATATCTGTGTTAAAAAACACGTGTTTTCTTTGCAAAATGGTGTCCCCTTAACAAATTATACATTTTTTTAGCAAAATATTTTCAGTTGCAAAATGTTTCGCTACGGTGTGTACTAATGAATAGACGACTGTTCAGGTGCTGTTGGAGGCTGTGTTCCTCAGTGTGGACCCTTACATGAGACCCTACAGCCAGACGATGATGAAGGAGGGAGACGTTATGATTGGATCACAAGTTGCCAAGTAAGGGTACATTATGGGGGAGGGAGGCGAGCATGTGGATGCAAACACATACTAGACTGACTGACAGTCATGTTGACACACTATAGACTGACTGACAGTCATGTTAACACTATAGACTGACTGACACTCATGTTGACACACTATAGACTGACTGACACTCATGTTGACACACTATAGACTGACTGACACTCATGTTGACACACTATAGACTGACTGACACTCATGTTGACACACTATAGACTGACTGACACTCATGTTGACACACTATAGACTGACTGACAGTCATGTAGATACTGACTGACACTCATGTTGACACTATAGACTGACTGACACTCATGTTGACACACTATAGACTGACTGACACTCATGTTGACACACTATAGACTGACTGACAGTCATGTTGACAGTATAGACTGACTGACACTCATGTTGACACACTATAGACTGACTGACACTCATGTTGACACACTATAGACTGACTGACACTCATGTTGACACACTATAGACTGACTGACACTCATGTTGACACACTATAGACTGACTGACAGTCATGTATAGACTGACTGACACTCATGTTGACACACTACAGACTGACTGACAGTCATGTTGACACACTATAGACTGACTGACACTCATGTTGACACACTATAGACTGACTGACACTCATGTTGACACACTATAGACTGACTGACAGTCATGTAGAGACTGACTGACACTCATGTTGACACTATAGACTGACTGACACTCATGTTGACACACTATAGACTGACTGACACTCATGTTGACACACTATAGACTGACTGACAGTCATGTTGACACTATAGACTGACACACTCATGTTGACACTATAGACTGACTGACACTCATGTTGACACACTATAGACTGACACACTCATGTTGACACACTACAGACTGACTGACACTCATGTTGACACACTATAGACTGACTGACACTCATGTTGACACACTATAGACTGACTGACAGTCATGTAGAGACTGACTGACACTCATGTTGACACTATAGACTGACTGACACTCATGTTGACACACTATAGACTGACTGACACTCATGTTGACACACTATAGACTGACTGACAGTCATGTTGACACTATAGACTGACACACTCATGTTGACACTATAGACTGACTGACACTCATGTTGACACACTATAGACTGACTGACACTCATGTTGACACACTATAGACTGACTGACACTCATGTTGACACACTATAGACTGACTGACAGTCATGTATAGACTGACTGACACTCATGTTGACACACTACAGACTGATTGACAGTCATGTTGACACACTATAGACTGACTGACACTCATGTTGACACACTATAGACTGACTGACACTCATGTTGACACACTAGACTGTCTGACACTCATGTTGACACACTATAGACTGACTGACACTCATGTTGACACACTATAGACTGACTGACAGTCATGTAGAGACTGACTGACACTCATGTTGACACTATAGACTGACTGACACTCATGTTGACACACTATAGACTGACTGACACTCATGTTGACACACTATAGACTGACTGACAGTCATGTTGACACTATAGACTGACACACTCATGTTGACACTATAGACTGACTGACACTCATGTTGACACACTATAGACTGACTGACACTCATGTTGACACACTATAGACTGACTGACAGTCATGTTGACACTATAGACTGACACACTCATGTTGACACTATAGACTGACTGACACTCATGTTGACACACTATAGACTGACACACTCATGTTGACACTATAGACTGACTGACACTCATGTTGACACACTATAGACTGACTGACACTCATGTTGACACACTATAGACTGACTGACACTCATGTTGACACACTACAGACTGACTGACAGTCATGTTGACACACTATAGACTGACTGACACACATGTTGACACACTATAGACTGACTGACACTCATGTTGACACACTACAGACTGACAGTCATGTTGACACACACACTCACCTCTCCCTGTCTCTCTCTCTCTCTCTCTCTCCCCCCCTCTCCAGGGTGATCCAGAGCTATAACCCCAGCTTCCCGGTGGGCTGCCATGTGGTCAGTGATTGTGGATGGAGGAGTCACTGGGTGTGTGATGGGGCAGAGCTGACCCCTGTGCTTCCTGACTGGCCCCAGGACATCCCCCTCTCCCTGGCCCTGGGGGCCATCGGCATGCCTGGGTAGGATGGATGGATCTCTCTCGATAGATAGATAGATATGCAGACTGCCCTGTGTGGTTGAGAGGTGTGTGATATACAGTAGTGGTTATAATAGTGCTGATGGTGATGATGATATCTCTCTCTAGTCTGACAGCTCTGTATGGACTAGAGGAGGTGTGTGAGATAAAGAAGGGGGAGACTCTTCTGGTGAACGCTGCAGCAGGAGCCGTGGGCTCAGTGGTGGGACAGATCGCCAAGATCAAGGTACAACATTCCCCCAACGTTCCCAGAGCGTTCCCAACAACGTCTCAACAGTGTTAGTTACTTCCTGAAGATGAGGATAAGTTGTGTTCTACATTCCATGTGTCTCTGTGTGTTACCAGTGACTTTCATAATGTATAGTGAGTCTGTGTGTAATAAGGTCTGTGTGTAGCTGGTGTAGAGAGTCAGGCGCATTGAGTAAAACACATATTTACTCATAATATTCACAACATACAACATAATAAACCGAGCCCACAATAACGGATCGTAATACAATAAACAACAACTCACAAACAAACATTTTTATTTCATTTTGTTTTTCACCTTTATTTAACCAGGTAGGCAAGTAGAGAACAAGTTCTCATTTACAACTGCGACCTGGCCAAGATAAAGCAAAGCAGTTCGACACATACAACAACAGAGTTACACAGGGAGTAAAACAAACATAGTCAATAATAAAGTAGGAAAATAAGTCTATATACAATGTGAGCAAATGAGGTGAGATAAGGGAGGTAAAGGCAAAAAAAGGCCATGGTGGAGAAGTAAATACAATATAGCAAGTAAAACACTGGAATGGTAGATTTGCAGTGGAAGAATGTGCAAAGTAGAAATAGAAATAATGGGGTGCAAAGGAGCAAAATAAATAAATATAGTAGGGGATGAGGTAGTTGTTTGGGCTAAATTATAGATGGGCTATGTACAGGAGCAGTAATCTGTGAGCTGCTCTGACAACTGGTGCTTAAAGCTAGTGAGGGAGATAAGTGTTTCCAGTTTCAGAGATTTTTGTAGTTCGTTCCAGTCATTGGCAGCAGAGAACTTGAAGGAGTAATTGGCTTTGGGGGTGACCAGAGAGATAAACCTGCTGGAGCAGAGGTTAAATAATGAACATGTAATTGGGGAATAGAAACCAGGTGTGTAGAAAACAAAGACAAAACAAATGGAAAATTAAAAGTGGATCGGCAGTGGCTAGAAGACCGGTGACGTTGACCGCCGAACGCCACCCGAACAAGGAGAGGGACCGACTTTGGCAGAAGTCGTGACACTGTGTGTGTGTGTGTCCGTCCTCAGGGCTGCAGAGTGGTGGGCTGTGCGGGGACAGATAGCAAGGTGTCCTATCTAAAGGAGCTGGGTTTTGACCAGGTCTTCAACTACAAGACTGCCACCTCTCTGGAGGAATCACTCAGGGAGGCCGCGCCACACGGATACGACTGCTACTTTGAGAACGTGAGGTCACTGCACCACTCGCACACACACACTCTTTGTGTGTGTGGACATGCGTGTGTGTGGACATGTGTGTGTGTGGACATGCGTGTGTGTGGATTTGCGTGTGTGTGTGGACATGCGTGTGTGTGTGTGTGTATCAAAGCTCAATCTCTCTCTCTCCGTCCAGGTTGGTGGGAAGTTCTCCAGTGTAGTGATGCCTCAGATGAGAGAGTATGGCAGAATAGCTGTGTGTGGAAGCATCTCCATGTACAACGACACCACACCACAGACAGGTATACTGTCCACACCACAGACAGGTCTACTGTCCACACCACAGACAGGTCTACTGTCCACACCACAGACAGGTCTACTGTCCACACCACAGACAGGTCTACTGTCCACACCACAGACAGGTCTACTGTCCACACCACAGACAGGTCTACTGTCCACACCACAGACAGGTCTACTGTCCACACCACAGACAGGTCTACTGTCCACACCACAGACAGGTCTACTGTCCACACCACAGACAGGTATACTGTCCACACTACAGAGAGGTATACTGTCCACACTACAGACAGGTATACTGTCCACACCACAGACAGGTCTACTGTCCACACCACAGACAGGTCTACTGTCCACACCACAGACAGGTCTACTGTCCACACCACAGACAGGTCTACTGTCCACACCACAGACAGGTCTACTGTCCACACCACAGACAGGTCTACTGTCCACACCACAGACAGGTCTACTGTCCACACCACAGACAGGTCTACTGTCCACACCACAGACAGGTATACTGTCCACACTACAGAGAGGTATACTGTCCACACTACAGACAGGTCTACTGTCCACACCACACACAGGTCTTCTGTCCACACCACAGACAGGTCTACTGTCCACACCACAGACAGGTCTTCTGTCCACACCACAGACAGGTCTACTGTCCACACCACAGACAGGTCTACTGTCCACACCACAGACAGGTCTACTGTCCACACCACAGACAGGTCTACTGTCCACACCACAGACAGGTCTACTGTCCACACCACAGACAGGTATACTGTCCACACTACAGAGAGGTATACTGTCCACACTACAGACAGGTCTACTGTCCACGCCACAGACATGTATACTGTTATTTATTTGTATTTCTGGGCCGTATGTACACACCTATGTGATCTTACTGTATCTGTGGAACTGGATCCGTATATCTGTACATGTTAATATTTGGCTACTGTATGTGTTTATATTTCAGGGCCGTATGTACACACCCATATGATCTTCAAGCAGCTGAGGATGGAGGGCTTCCTGTGTGCTCGCTGGAAACACAAACACCAGCAGTCACTGAGGAGGCTGATGGCCTGGATGACTGAGGTACAGAGAGAGGGTTCTACTAGCAGGGTTCTATTACTATTGTTCTAATACCAGGTTTCTATTACCAGTGTTCTATTACCAGGATTCTATTACCAGTGTTCTACTACTAGTGTTCTACTACCAGTGTTCTACTACTAGTGTTCTACTACTAGTGTTCTATTACCAGGGTTCTATTACCAGTGTTCTACTTCCTGGGTTCTACTACCAGTGTTCTAATAAGTGTTCTATTACTAGTGTTCTACTTCCTGGGTTCTACTACCAGTGTTCTAATAAGTGTTCTATTACTAGTGTTCTATTACCAGGGTTCTTCTACTAGTGTTCTACTACTAGTGTTCTAGTACCAGGATTCTGTTACCAGAGTTCTACTACTAGTGTTCTACTACTAGTTTTCTATTACTAGTGTTCTATTACCAGTGTTCTATTATTAGTGTTCTATTACCAGTGTTCTATTATTAGTGTTCTATTACCAGTGTTCTACTACTAGTGTTCTATTACCAGTGTTCTATTACCAAAGTTCTATTACCAGGGTTCTATTATTAGTGTTCTATTACCAGTGTTATATTACCAGTGTTATATTACCAGTGTTCCATTACCAGTGTTGTATTACCAGTGTTGTATTACCAGTGTTGTATTACCAGTGTTGTATTAGCAGTGTTGTATTACCAGTGTTGTATTATCAGTGTTCCATTACCAGTTTTGTATTACCAGTGTTCTTTGACCAGTGTTGTATTACCAGTGTTATTTTACCAGTGTTATATTACCAGTGTTGTATTACCATTGTTCCATTACCAGTGTTGTATTACCAGTGTTATATTACCAGTGTTATTTTACCAGTGTTCCATTACCAGTGTTATATTACCAGTGTTCCATTACCAGTTTTGTATTACCAGTGTTCTTTGACCAGTGTTGTATTACCAGTGTTATTTTACCAGTGTTATATTACCATTGTTCCATTACCAGTGTTGTATTACCAGTGTTATTTTACCAGTGTTCCATTACCAGTGTTATATTACCAGTGTTCCATTACCAGTGTTGTATTACCAGTGTTGTATTACCAGTGTTATTTTACCAGTGTTGTATTACCAGTGTTGTATTACCATTGTTCCATTACCAGTGTTGTATTACCAGTGTTGTATTACCAGTGTTGTATTACCATTGTTCCATTACCAGTGTTATTTTACCAGTGTTGTATTACCAGTGTTGTATTACCATTGTTCCATTACCAGTGTTGTATTACCAGTGTTGTATTACCAGTGTTGTATTAGCAGTGTTCTTTTACCAGTGTTATATTACCAGTGTTCCATTACCAGTGTTGTATTACCAGTGTTGTATTACCAGTGTTCTTTTACCAGTGTTGTATTACCAGTGTTGTTTTACCAGTGTTGTATTACCAGTGTTGTTTTACCAGTGTTGTATTACCAGTGTTGTATTACCAGTGTTGTTTTACCAGTGTTATATTACCAGTGTTCTTTTACCAGTGTTGTATTACCAGTGTTCTTTTACCAGTGTTGTTTTACCAGTGTTGTATTACCAGTGTTGTTTTACCAGTGTTGTATTACCAGTGTTGTTTTACCAGTGTTGTATTACCAGTGTTCTTTTACCAGTGTTGTATTACCAGTGTTGTATTACCAGTGTTGTTTTACCAGTGTTGTATTACCAGTGTTGTATTACCAGTGTTTTATTTCCAGTGTTTTATTAGCAGTGTTCTGCTACTAGTGTTTTATTAGCAGTGTCCTGCTACTTGTGACAATATTGGACTGGATGACTGATGTACAGGGGCAGGGTTCCATTACCAGTGTTTCAATACTAGTATTCCATTACCAGTGTTCTATTGGCAGTTTTCCATTACCAGTGTTCTATTGGCAGTGTTCTACTACCAGTGTTCTATTATTAGTGTTCTACTACCAGTGTTCTATTGGCAGTTTTCCATTACCAGTGTTCTATTGGCAGTGTTCTACTACCAGTGTTCTACTACCAGTGTTCTATTACAATTGTTCCATTACTAGTGTTCTATAACCAGTGTTCTATTACCAATGTTATTTTACCAGTGTTCTATTTCCAATGTTATATTACCAGTGTTCTGTTACCAGTGTTCTATTGGCAGTGTTCTATTACTAGTGTTCTATCACCAGTGTTCCATTACCAGTGTTCTGTTACCAATGTTCTTTTACCAGTGTTCTATTTCCAATGTTATATTACCAATGTTATAATACCAGTGTTCTGTTACCAATGTTCTATTGGCAGTGTTCTATTACTAGTGTTCTATCACCAGTGTTCCATTACCAGTGTTCTGTTGGCAGGGGCGGCAATTAGTCTAGTGGTTAGGGTGTTGGGCCAGTAACCGAAAGGTTGCTAGGTCGAATCCCCGAGCTGACAAGGTACAAATCGTTTGTTCTGCCCCTGAACAAGGCAGTTAACCCACTGTTCCTAGGCAGTCATTGAAAATAAGAATTTGTTCTTAACTGACTTGCCTGGTTAAATAAAGGTAATATGTTTAAAAGTGTTCCATTACCAGTGTTCAGGATACAATAGAAACCAATCCAGTTAAGATTCCTTGTGAAGGTAGTTTTATAGAGTCATGTGAATCCATGAAAATAGTTGGTAATGATGATGCTGATGACGAGGAGGAGGAGGAGGAGGAGAATAAAATGTTTGTGTTGATCCTTCAGGGCAAGCTGAGATGCAATGAACACATCACCATTGGTTTCAACAACATGCCTGCTGCCTTCATGGGCATGCTACAGGGAGACAACACCGGCAAGGCTGTGGTCAAGGTGTGATGACGTCACAATCAACATTACACTCCTCCAGAACATCTGGCGAAAGCATTCCAGAACACTCAACTTCATACACTCCAGGTTCTAGAACCAGAATCTGTTTCACCTTAACATTCCAATATCCTTCATGAAAATCACTCAAGTGTTCTGTTCCATGTTTATTCATAGACACGTTCAACAGACAGCTAGACAGGTTTTGATCCAGTGTAATTCAACAGAGAGCTAGACAGGTTTGGTCCAGTATAATTCAACAGACAGCCAGACAGGTTTGGTCCAGTGTAATTCAACAGACAGCCAGACAGGTTTGGTCCAGTGTAATTCAACAGACAGCCAGACAGGTTTGGTCCAGTGTAATTCAACAGACAGCCAGACAGGTTTGGTCCAGTGTAATTCAACAGACAGCCAGACAGGTTTGGTCCAGTGTAATGCTATTAACTAAATAAACATGTCTTCACAATATAATGTTTATAATACATCCAGCCTACTGATCATTTACTGTTTCTACACCAATAACGTCACATTTGACTAATTACCAGACAGTCCCCACAACCGTGTTTATACTGTCCTTAACCCAACACCTAGCAATCTCATAACCTGGTCTATACTGAGTTTATACTGTAGTGACCTTAACCCAACACCTAGCAATCCCATGACCTGGTCTATACTGAGTTTATACTGTAGTGACCTTAACCCAACACCTAGCAACCTCATAACCTGGTCTATACTGAGTTTATACTGTAGTGACCTTAACCCAACACCTAGCAACCTCATAACCTGGTCTATACTGAGTTTATACTGTAGTGACCTTAACCCAACACCTAGCAACCTCATAACCTGGTCTATACTGAGTTTATACTGTAGTGACCTTAACCCAACACCTAGCAACCTCATAACCTGGTCTATACTGAGTTAATACTGTAGTGACCTTAACCCAACACCTAGCAACCTCATAACCTGTTCTATACTGAGTTTATACTGTAGTGACCTTAACCCAACACCTAGCAACCTCATAACCTGGTCTATACTGAGTTTATACTGTAGTAACCTTAACCCAACACCTAGCAACCTCATAACCTGGTCTACATTGAGTTTATACTGTAGTGACCTTAACCCAACACTTAGCAACCTCATAACCTGGTCTATACTGAGTTTATACTGTAGTGACCTTAACCCAACACCTAGCAACCTCATAACCTGGTCTATACTGAGATTATACTGTAGTGACCTTAACCCAACACCTAGCAACCTCATAACCTGGTCTATACTGAGTTTATACTGTAGTAACCTTAACCCAACACCTAGCAACCTCATCAAAGGTTTCATATCTCCTGGTGTAACTACTAAGGTGTTGGGTTGACAGTTGCTGGATGAGGGACTAGTCCCCACATTCACTACAATACATTACACAATGGTGTACATGTATTCTTCACCACTAATATAACACCTGCTAACCTCTATTATATATTTAGTGCACTAGATTACATAATAATTTCTGATATGTTGTCAGTTTAATTACAAATAGAAACTAAAACAGCTTAAAACCCCACATGGATATGCAACGCAATTCCCATCAGATAACCTTAATAAAGGGTCAGTCTGGGAATCAACAAAGCGACCAGACACCCTGTCACTTAGACAATCCCAGACTGCCCCTTCTTTAACCATGGACCCATAACCATTACAACTAGTGTTCAACATGGATGTGTGTCTGGTTCTTACAAACCCTTCTTTAACCATGGACCCATAACCATTACAACTAGTGTTCAACATGGATGTGTGTCTGGTTCTCACAGACCCAGTTGATTGTGTCTGGTTCCCACAGACCCAGTTGATTGTGTGTCTGGTTCTCACAGACCCAGTTGATTGTGTGTCTGGTTCTCACAGACCCAGTTGATTGTGAGTCTGGTTCTCACAGACCCAGTTGATTGTGTCTGGTTCCCACAGACCCAGTTGATTGTGTGTCTGGTTCTCACAGACCCAGTTGATTGTGTGTCTGGTTCTCACAGACCCAGTTGATTGTGTCTGGTTCTCACAGACCCAGTTGATTGTGTCTGGTTCTCACAGACCCAGTTGATTGTGCGTCTGGTTCTCACAGACCCAGTTGATTGTGTGTCTGGTTCTCACAGACCCAGTTGATTGTGTCTGGTTCTCACAGACCCAGTTGATTGTGTCTGGTTCCCACAGACCCAGTTGATTGTGTGTCTGGTTCTCACAGACCCAGTTGATTGTGTGTCTGGTTCTCACAGACCCAGTTGATTGTGTCTGGTTCTCACAGACCCAGTTGATTGTGTGTCTGGTTCTCACAGACCCAGTTGATTGTGTCTGGTTCTCACAGACCCAGTTGATTGTGCGTCTGGTTCTCACAGACCCAGTTGATTGTGTGTCTGGTTCTCACAGGCCCAGTTGATTGTGTCTGGTTCTCACAGACCCAGTTGATTGTGTGTCTGGTTCTCACAGACCCAGTTGATTGTGTCTGGTTCTCACAGACCCAGTTAATTGTGCGTCTGGTTCTCACAGACCCAGTTGATTGTGCGTCTGGTTCTCACAGACCCAGTTGATTGTGCGTCTGGTTCTCACAGACCCAGTTGATTGTGTGTCTGGTTCCCACAGACCCAGTTGATTGTGTCTGGTTCTCACAGACCCAGTTGATTGTGTGTCTGGTTCTCACAGACCCAGTTGATTGTGTGTCTGGTTCTCATAGACCCAGTTGATTGTGTCTGGTTCTCACAGACCCAGTTGATTGTGTGTCTGGTTCTCATAGACCCAGTTGATTGTGTCTGGTTCTCACAGACCCAGTTGATTGTGTGTCTGGTTCTCATAGACCCAGTTGATTGTGTGTCTGGTTCTCACAGACCCAGTTGATTGTGTGTCTGGTTCTCACAGACCCAGTTGATTGTGTGTCTGGTTCTCACAGACCCAGTTGATTGTGTGTCTGGTTCTCACAGACCCAGTTGATTGTGTGTCTGGTTCTCATAGACCCAGTTGATTGTGTCTGGTTCTCACAGACCCAGTTGATTGTGCGTCTGGTTCTCACAGACCCAGTTGATTGTGTCTGGTTCTCATAGACCCAGTTGATTGTGTGTCTGGTTCTCATAGACCCAGTTGATTGTGTGTCTGGTTCTCATAGACCCAGTTGATTGTGTCTGGTTCTAATAGACCCAGTTGATTGTGAGTCTGGTTCTCACAGACCCAGTTGATTGTGAGTCTGGTTCTCACAGACCCAGTTGATTGTGAGTCTGGTTCTCACAGACCCAGTTGATTGTGAGTCTGGTTCTCACAGACCCAGTTGATTGTGTGTCTGGTTCTCACAGACCCAGTTGATTGTGTCTGGTTCTCACAGACCCAGTTGATTTCATAGTGCTCCCTACATTGTTCAAGCTCTTCAATGGATCTGACTAACTTTGGGTGAAAATAGCACAGTCCTCAACGCCAAAGCAGTTGTTTAAAATGACATTGAATTACTGACGGATAAGCATATTTTAATAGACTCTTCATAAATAATGTACATAGTTGTAACGGTTTTCTTTAGGTGAAGTAGAGGCGGACCAAAACGCAGCGTGGTTATATTGATTCATGTTTAATAAAAACAGATAAACACGAACACTACAACACTACAAAACAATAAACAGCCCTATCTGGTGCAAAACACAGAGACAGGAACAATCACCCACAAACACACAGTGAAACCCAGGCTACCTAAATATGGTTCCCAATCTAAGACAATGACTAACACCTGCCTCTGATTGAGAACAGATATAGAAATAGACAAACAAGACATCCAACATAGAATGCCCACTCAGATCACACCCTGACCAACCAAAACATAGAAACATACAAAGCAAACTATGATCAGGGTGTGACAATAGTATTAATACATTATTATTGTCTTATTTGTAAACATTTATAAACAATTTCTAAACATTATAACCATTACAATTCCTGAGCATTTATAATGGCCTATTCATGAGGGTTGTTATAAAGTGTAACCAAATCATCTTGTTCAATAGCACAGAGAGCCAGGTGGTCAACTCTCTGGGTAGTAAGATGTCCCATCAACCCACTCCCAAACTTCCTCTGCATGGCTGTCATGAAGTCCCATCCAGACCTCCCTTCTCAAGCCATGGATAAATACCTGTCATTTGGGACAAGGAAAATATCACACATTTAATTTACAATGTTCACAACAGAACTACTTTCAAACCATTTTTTCCTGCCACATTCAGTCACATTCTATCCAAAGCATTTAGTAATTGTCACAACTCGCAAAGATAAACATTTGACATGAGATACAGCGACATGATGTTAGGAATGGAGGTAGATAAGTGGATTATGTCAGGGAATCAGGTTGCGTACAAATAATGTCTCCTTTCTCCTGTAGTGGGCAATTGTTCACTTCCCTTCACCTCTATTTCCACTACTCACATCCTCCCACTAGGTGGCAGCAGCAGGCAGGGCCAGGATCTTGGAGGATCCTGTGATTTTCGCCAGGGTTGAGGTCAATTCCATTCAGTCAAATCAAACCTCCTCCATCAAATGTCACAAAGTGCTTATACAGAAACCCAGCCTAAAACCCCAAACAGTGAGCAATGCAGATGTAGAAGTTAATTCAGGGAACAAACTGAAATACACATTTTTCTCAATGCTTCTCTATGGCTGCATTATTACAGGCAGCCCAATTCTGATTCTTTCATTTCAAAATTGGTCTTTGGACTAATCAGATCAGCTCTGAAAAATATTTGATGTGTGTGAATGGTCAAAAGACAAGTTAGTGGAAAAATATCCGAATTTGTCTGCCTGTGTAAATGCAGCCAATGTGCTGAGACAAAGTTTGTCTTTTGACAATGAGATCAGCTCTTTGCCAATAATGGCGAAGGTGAATGAAGATGGTGTCCCTCATGTTCTTACCACAAACACCTCATTTGCTAAATTAACCGTATTGCCCAGTACTCTCTGTTACAATTTTTTTGTATTGTCATTAGCACGGTATACATGATCCCAATTCTAGCTCCAAGACAGCGGCAATTTGAAAAACAAAAAGCAGATTGTGCTGATTTATAAGCACATTGAACCATGTTACGCACCGTGGTTTAAAGTCTGTGGATGATGCTCAAACTATGATATAATATCTGAATTCCTCCATCGTTGTACCCCTTCGTCATTGGGCTAAATGTCAGAATTGAGCTGCCAGATAAACAGCCTGAGAGCAACATTGTGGAAATGGACTTTTAGTTACTTTCTTAAATTGACTGAATGAAAATGAAAATGACCCCAACCCTGTTGCTCTCAGGTGTGGATGATTGACAGGTGATTACTGATCAGAGAAGCTATATGAAAGTAGACTCCCACCCAGGTTGCTCTCAGGTGTGGATGATTGACAGGTGATTACTGATCAGAGAAGCTATATGAAAGTAGACTCCCAACCAGGTTGCTGGCAGAGGTGTTTCTACAGATAGTACATATTCTGACCTTGACTTAATTCCACCACCTTTATGCACGAGGAAACTTGAACAAGGTCTAGAATAACCATGAATAAGACACAGGAGGTGGATAGTTCAAATCCCTGATATTTATTATAACGCAGGGGCAGGCAAAAGGCAGATTGAGGGCAGGCAGAGGTTCGTAATCGAGGTCAGAGTCAGGCAGGTACAGAATTGCAGAAAGGTCAGGACCGGGAAAACTAGAAACCAAAACTTAAGAACAGGGAAACACACTGGTATGACCTGACAAAACAAGACGAACTGGCAACAGACAAACAGAAATCGTAGGTGTAAATGCACAGGGGATAATGGGGAAAAATGGGAGACACCTGGTGGGGGGGTGGAGACAAGCACAAGACAGGTGAAACAGGTTAGGATGTGACATGAATTAGTTATCCATTTGAGAGTTGTAAATATTGTTTGGATCCCTTTTATATTTTATAATCACTATAATAACTGTAGCTCGTTATGGAATGGAGCTGTAACAGTTTGAACCTGATGCGAAGGGTAATACTTGGTTGCACGTATCATCACACAGTTCCATGATTAGTACAGTCAATAGACGAGGGTATCATTTTACAACATACACATGGGTTGAAGAACTGAATGTAGCAATTTTCAGAATTAATCAAACCATCGTTATCTTTCTTTCGTGTGTAAAGGCTCCCAAAACCACTTTTTAATGATTCCTAAACACTTTCCCAAACCTAAATAATCTACAAGATCAAGAGTATTATTAAATCTACCAGTTGGTGCTGAGACAGAGATGAATATGCATATATTCTGAACCCGTTCTCTCTATATATTCTTGTGTGTCAACAAAATTCTAACCAAAAGGCACACCGTATCTAAAAATGTGACTCGTTTCACTAAACTAGGTGTATGTCACAAGTCACCACTTCACAGGAGAGAAATGTGAATGTAAACATACATTTTTTATCAAAAGGCCTTGTTGGGCAGAAATTGCTTCTGGAACTTTCATGTGCCTTCATAACAAACATGTATCCCATCCATAAATACAAATACAATTGTTAAATGACGTGCCTGGTTGGTTTAGCCACAGAGAAAGTCAGGAACCGTTAATCACAATTGGCTGAGATAATGGCTGGGTTGAACATGCCGGGAGATGAGTTTGGAATCGTCTGCCATGTAGCATGCTTCTGTCTATAACGTGAGCTGCTCAGTATGTGTTGATAGTCCTTTGTACCGCGCCGTCTTTGAAATATATAACGTTAGCCATCGAGAACTATAAAAGTTTGCTACATTTCTCGACAACGTTTATGCCCTGAATTTAGACACTTTCAACAGATCAGTTGGAAAAAAAGTGATTTGCTACTTTCTGCGTGAACTGGAGTGACTTGACACAACGCTGACCAAACAAGATGTAGCTACAAACCAAACAGAGGTAAATGGTTCCAGTCTGCCTTGAAGCGTTCATCTATGTATTCGGGTAAGAGTCTATCTTCATTTTCAGATATGACACGTTTTTAATTTAGTCAGAAAGTTGTTGTGAGTTAAAATGTACTGTTTGCTAGGTAGTGAAATCTAGCTTGCTGGCTCTCTAGCTAACGTTACATGTATGATCTGTGTAGCAATATTATTCGAATCAGAAATCCATTTGCATTGCAATTTGTAGCCTAATTTTAGCTAGCTAACATTGAACCTGGTTGGTTTTCTTCAGCTACCTGCAGAGTCATACTACAGCTATGACAATGTTTGTATTGGTTGGTAGTTGTATGAGTTGGGATTATGCCAATTCATTGTTTTTAAATAGCTAGCTACATCACCAGATCATTACAAGACCCATCAATTTAGACAAGTGTGTCAGGTAGGCATCATCTCATAATTCTAAAATGTTTGTCAAATATTTTTATCTGGACGCTTTCTGTGTTTGATATTGCTACTATGCAGGTAACCATTTCACTGTCCTGTTTACACCTTCTGTACCCTGTGCATGTTGTTCTTCACATTATGGTCTCTGGTAACCATTTCACTGTCCTGTTTACACCTTCTGTATCCTGTGCATGTTGTTCTTCACATTATGGTCTCTGGTAACCATTTCACTGTCCTGTTTACACCTTCTGTATCCTGTGCATGTTGTTCTTCACATTATGGTCTCTGGTAACCATTTCACTGTCCTGTTTACACATTCTGTATCCTGTGCATGTGACACATTCCATTTATATTATATTTGATGTAGTGTGTGTTTACCAGAGACGGTAATGTGAAGAACAACATGACCTGCACCAAAGTCTGATTAGGATATAAACCAAGGACTAGATCAAGTGTATGTGCTGAAAACCCTATTGAATGAAAACTCAACGAGAAATTCTGTTGACCAGCAAGAAGGAGGATTTTCAGTGGTTGAATGAAATGTATTCAGAGCGTGCAAGGTAGCCACACCTGCAGAGCGCATTCCGTGACTGAAGAAGGTAAGTGTGAATACCAAATACTGAGAAGTTCTTGGAAAAGGCAGTTATATGCACACTATAATGTAACACATAGACCACAATTAGTCTAGTTAGACCACAATTAGTCTAGTTAGACCACAATTAGTCTAGTTAGACCACAGCTAGTCTAGTTAGACCACAGTTAGAGCCTAGTTAGACCACAGTTAGAGCCTAGTTAGACCACAGCTAGTCTAGTTAAACCACAGCTAGTCTAGTTAAACCACAATCTAGTTAGACCAAAGTTAGAGCCTAGTTAGACCACAGTTAGTCTAATTAGTCCACAACTAGTCTAGCTAGTCCACAACTAGTCTAGCTAGTCCACAACTAGTCTAGCTAGTCCACAACTAGTCTAGTTAGTCCACAGTTAGTTTAGTTAGTCCACAGTTAGTTTAGTTAGTCCACAGTTAGTCTAGTTAGTCCACAGTTAGTCTAGTTAGTCCACAGTTTGAGCCTATTAGACCACAGTTTTCTCACTTGGTCCTCATGAATAGTAGACATTCTCCACATAGCTCTGGTCTCTATAAAGCAGGATTCCACAACTGGCTCCCGTGGGCCAAATATGGCCCAGCAGAAAAATTATTTGCCCCCCCAAAGCCAGATATAGCACTTGGTTCACTCCAGACTTGACTGCCCTTGAACAGCAAAAAAACATCCTGTGTCGTACTGCACAAGCATCGATTGGTCCCCACGATATGCAACTTTTCAGGGAAGTCAGGAACCAATATACACAGTCAATTAGGAAAGCAAAGGCTAGCTTTTTCAAACAGAAATTTGCATCCTGCAGCACTAATTCCAAAAAGTTTTGGGACACTGTAAAGTCCATGGAGAACAAGAGCACCTCCTCCCAGCTGCCCACTGCACTGAGGCTAGGTAACACTGTCACCACCGATAAATCCATGATAATCAATAATCTCAATAAGCATTTCTCTACGGCTGGCCATGCTTTCCACCTGGCTACCCAAACCACGACCAACAACTCTGCACCCCCCGCACCAACTGGCCCAAGCTCCGCCCGCTACTCCTTCAACCAAATCCAGACAGTTGATTTTCTGAGAGCTGCAAAATCTAGATCCCTATAAATCAGCTGGGCTAGACAATCTGGATCCTCTCTTCTGAAAACTATCCACCACCATTGATGCAATCCCTACTATCAGTCTGTTCAACCTTTCATATCGTCTGAGAGGAAAGCGGCCGCGGTCATCCCCCTCTTCAAAGGGCGGGACACTCTAGACCCAAACTGCTAAAGACCTATATCTATCCTGCCCTGCCTTTCTAAGGTCTTCGAAAGCCAAATTAACAAACAGATCACCGACCATTTCGGATCCCACAGTACCTTCTCCGCTACGCAATCCGGCTTCTGAGCCGGTCACGGGTGCACCTCAGCCACGCTCAAGGTCCTAAATGATATCATAACCGCCATCGATGAAAGACAGTACTGTGCAGCCGTCTTTATCAACCTGGCCAAGGCTTTCGACTTCCTAAATCACAAGTAGACTCAACAGCCTTGGTTTCTCAAAATGACTGCCTCGCCTGGTTCACTAACTACTTCTCAGATAGAGTTCAGTGTGTCAAATCGAAGGGCCTGTTGTTCGGACCTCTGGCAGTCTCTATGGGGGTGCCACAGCGTTCAATTCTCGGGCTGACTATTTTCTGTGTATATATCAATGATGTTACTCTTGCTGTGGGTGATTCTTTGATCCATCTCTACGCAGACGACACCATTCTATATACATCTGGCCCTTCTTTGGACACTGTGTTAACAAACCTTCAAGCAAGCTTCAATGCCATACAATACTCCTTCTGTGGCCTCCAACTGCTCTTAAATGCTAGTAATGCTACTAAATGCATGCTCTTCAACCGTTCGCTGCCCACACCCGCCCGCCCGACTAGCATCACTACTCTGGACGGATCTGACTTAAAATACGTGAACAACATAAATAAATACCTAGGTGTCTGGTTAGACTGTAATCTCTCCTTCCAGACTCACATTAATCTCCAATCCAAAATTAAATCTAGAATCGGCTTCCTGTTTCGCAACAAAGCCTCCTTCGCTCATGCTGCCATCGTAAAACTGACTATCTACCGATCCTTGACTTCAGCGATGTCATTTACAAAATAGCCTCCAACACTCTACTCAGCAAACTGGATGCAATCTATCATAGTGCCATCCGTTTTGTCACCAAAGCCCCATATACTCCCCACCACTGTGACCTGTATGCTCTCGTCGGCTGGCCCTTGCTACATATTCATCGCCAGACCTACTGGCTCCAGGTCATCTATAAGTCTTTGCTAGGTAAAGCTCAGCCTTATCTCAGCTCACTGGTCACCGTAGCAACCACTCCAGCAGGTATATTTCACTGTTCATCCCCAAAGCCAACACCTCTTTGGCTGCCTCTCCTTCCAGTTCTCTGCTGCCAATGACTGGAAAAAATTGCAAATATCACTGAAGCTGGAGACTTATATCTTCCTCACTGACTATAAGCATCAGCTGTCAGAGCAGCTTACTGATCACTGCAGTTGTACACAGCCCATCTGTAAATAGCCTAAACAACTACCTACCTCATCCCCATATTTGTTTTTGTTTTTCTGCTCTTTTGCACACCAGTATTTCTACTTGCACATCCTCATCTGCTCATCTATCACTCCAGTGTTAATTGCTAAATTGTAATTACTTTGCCACTATGGCCTATAGGCTTACCTCCTTACTTCATTTGTGCACAATGTATACAGATTTTTATATTGTGTTATTGACTGTACGCTTGTTTATCCCATGTGTAACTCTGTGTTGTTGTTTTTGTCGCACTGCTTTGCTTTATCTTGGCCAGGTCACAGTTGTAAATGAGAACTTGTTCTCAACTGACCTACCTGGTTAAAAAAATGAGAAATTAAAACAATTATTAAAAAAAAACTCCCAAATGTCCCAGGAAGGAAGTTACCCCAACCAAATAATGCAAAAGTTACATTTGAACTTCATTCATGTGGAGAGAGAATGCAGGAGACAGTCAACTAATAAAGCAGGCAGCGGACCATTTAGTGGTGCTGAAACATAAAGCTGCAACCACAGCGCATTCAATAAGAGGTGAACAGCGCCTGGTGCTGAAAAATAGCTAACTTGTCATGTAAGTGTTACACAGCAACAGATGGAGAAAACATACACCAGTCAAGGAATTAATTTCAACAATAATCTTAATTTTAATTTGACTTTACAAACAACAATAGGGCTTAATTGGAGTCTATTTCTTCTGAGCCTCGTCCTAGATGAAATCACTTAACTGGCTGAGGTAGGCTATAAGCATCTTTCACAATAAAAAAAACATAAGGCCTAATAGAAACTGGATTTTTTTTTATTAGGCCTTCTTACAGTTGCAACTGGACAAAAATGTAGCTCCTACATAAAACAATAATTTAAAGGAAAAAAGGTGTCTGAATGTCTATCGGGATAGCCTGCTCATGTAACGACAGAACAAACAGAAAATACTGTCAGCTTGAGACCTAAATGTCCCTGGATAAGCACTCACAATAATGTTAGTATTTACTAAATACAGTAATATAGACTACTAAATGAGTTAATCAATGGGAAAAGTTGCATTTCCCCACGGACACGATTTTGTGGATGTCGTGTAAGATGGATGTGATTTTGATGCGCAGGCAGTCCTCCCCAGTTGCTGTCGTAAGTCTTTTTTGCATTCATAGAGGAAAATTAGGACTTGCAGGTGTAAGTCATCCAAACATTGTTAGCACATAAATTGCTAGTTTCTTCATTGTCCTGTATTCCTCTGAACATGCCACCCAAAACGCACACAAAGATTCGGCACTCCTGAGCGCATCGCTGTTTTGGCTCGATGTCTGGAATTCAAATCAGCTCAATTTGAATTGCGGCCTTATCCAGCGTGGGTATCGTTTTCTTAACAAGGGAGGAGAATGACTCTCTGACTGTGAGAGGATCAAGTACAAACGCAATGATATCCTTGGGAATGCTGTGGTCTTCAAATCTGCTGGAGATGTTGTCCCGCAGCTGCTTGATGAAATCTTCCATATCCTGTGTGACAATGCTGCGGCCTGGTCCCGCTGCCTGTTTCTTCAGTGGGCTGAAGTCCAAATCGAACAACTCAAGCTTCCAGGTAAAAGCCTGAAGTTTTTCCACAATGTCCACAACAGTTTTCTATCTTCCTAGTAACTGGAGATTTAACCCATTTAAGCACAGAAAATGTCAGCCAAAAAAGCAGTGTGTAGCTTGCAGTTAACGCTTCAATGATTCTGCGTCGGACCTCATGTCTGCAGCGGGAAGGCCACTTTCAAAGTTTCACGCATATTATATTTATGATGACGTCTGAGATTGAAATCTTTGCAAACAGCCACATTTTCATTGCAAATAAAACACACAGGCTTGGCATTGGGGAAAGATGGTAAGATTAACTTATCTCTCTGTATATTCTTCCCTGAAACTTTGATTTTCATTATCCACCTTTCTTTTGATACTTTTTGAGAGCGAAATGTTCTGTTGCTATTAAGATAATTGTTCAGAACGGATGTTGACTTTAAAGTACCGTAGCCTACAGTACGCTACGGCGACCTGTTTTTTCCCCACCAATCAACGCACAGAGAAATATATACTTGAATAGAGGCATTGTGATTTTTTTGAGCGTAATCAGATTTAAATTATGTTATTGTCACTGAATGTATTATGTACTAACCGCATGTGTTAAAAATTTAAAATTTAAAGTGTAGGCCAATTCATTGTGCTAATATTATATAATAATTATGTTCTGGCCTGCAGACTATTATCTCAGAAAGAATTTGGCCTGAAGACAAACCTAGTTGATTAACCCTGCTTTAAAGACATCAAATACATATTTCAATTCAGTTACAAATAGAAACAACAGCTCAACTCTTACATGGTTATCCAGTGCAACTCCCCACATGTAAAATTAAAATGGGGCCACCTGAAAAAAATATGTGTAGAGAATTCAACATTTTAATGTCAACTAAGGTCCTTTTGCACTATAAAATGTGTTCATGCCATTATTATGTGTTGGGGAAGCCTGCAGGACCTACCATTGAGTGAATATGAACACAGAGCATGAACTAATGTGGGCAATATCATTTTTCCAAGTGGGGTCGTCTGCATTTTCTAGTGTCAATTTGGGGTCATGTGCAGAAAGACTTTGGGAACCCCTGACTAATGGAGGCTTACAGTAGCTATTATGACTACTGTGTTTCTCACAGACCCAGTGTTTAACACATGGTCCATCCTTCCAACTCTTCAATGGGTCTGATGCCATCTGTAAGACACAAGCCCACTCGTCATGCATGTTGTTTGGTTCCTCTGTCATCCAATCAATACCTGTAAACAACACGGAGAATCAGCGTTTAAAGGGGTAATCTGGTATTCATACAATAACAGAGCACGGTCATCCCGCCACTTGTTTTGGTAAACAGCCGAGGAGTTGAACTGTTCTAGTGTGAGTGTGTGTGTGTGTGTTCGTGTTTTGGT
This sequence comes from Oncorhynchus mykiss, assembly GCF_013265735.2. Taxonomy (NCBI): domain Eukaryota; kingdom Metazoa; phylum Chordata; class Actinopteri; order Salmoniformes; family Salmonidae; genus Oncorhynchus; species Oncorhynchus mykiss. Next base: position 8,359,455 of record NC_048583.1, on the reverse strand, counting down.
GGGGGGTTGTGTAGTCCACCCCAAGCACCAACAATGCAGTGTAATTCTGGTAGGGGAGGCCAGTGGGAGAGAGTTTAAAAAAACTTTCCAAATGCGACTTGGCTAAAAGGTCATTTAAGAAGCTGCATTGATTGTGTTCCTAATGTTTTGTACACTCTGTTCAGGCCCGTAGTCAAAACTAGTGCACTAAATAGACAAAAGGGAGCCACTTGGGAAGAAAACAGAACCTGCCACTAATCAATATCCACATTTTGCAGTGTCATCACATGCCTTCTTCAGAATCCATTTTTAGTAGATGTGTACCTGAAATGTAATACTTCTGTAATCTACTGCACTTGTCTTGAAACACTGGACTGTAGTGGCAGCCTTCCCTTCTTCCATTATCTTTCCCTCCCTCCCTGTCTCCATGTCTCTGATAATATGCCATGTCAACACATTGATTTTTTATGTTATTATATGATTAGTTGAAGTTATTACGTTATTCACCCAACAAGTTCTTACTCCCCTGTGTTTGATATTTCATCAGGTTGAAATAACACGCTGACATTGTGAACATTTTAGCATAAGAGCATTTTGAAAATAAGAAAATGCCTGGAATTTTAGCCTTTTCAGGTGGGTTGGAGGTTTTGGCCCACTGCATAACATCACAATCTGATCTGATTATTCTAACCAATGAACAGTCATGTTTTATTTGCTTTAAGTATCCTCCTGATATATTTAATAACTATTCAGACGTTGTTAGATCTGGAGTGCATCAGCAATGTGGTCTGGCAGCAACTCAACCCAGGATTTACAAGAAATCGCATGACTGACTAGAAAGGGAACGCCTTTAAGATGAGGGTGACCAATCACTTTATGAAGTAAAACTACACCCCCCGCATTTATAAAACAGCTGCTTCTCCACTGGTAGACATACGACTCCAGATACCCAACACAGCAGACAGGCAAAGGTAAGGACTTCTATACAGTCATTATTACAAGACACAAGCTTGAACCACATTCTTGTTGCATGTTTTGATATTACAAATGGGTGTTCTTTCCAAATGGGTGTTCTTTCCAAATGGGTGTTCTTTCCTAATGGGTGTTCTTTCCTAATGGGTGTTCTTTCCAAATGGGTGTTCTTTCCTAATGGGTGTTCTTTCCTAATGGGTGTTCTTTCCAAATGGGTGTTCTTTCCTAATGGGTGTTCTTTCCTAATGGGTGTTCTTTCCAAATGGGTGTTCTTTCCTAATGGGTGTTCTTTCCAAATTGACATTCAAAAAGGAAGTTTGATGACGTTTAATACCTTTGAAACCTTCGGAAATACTGCATATGCAATTTATTTATTACAAAGCTTTCTATAATGTGTTTATTGTAACTAATGAATACATGTCATTAGTAAATATATGTATTATGATGTAGGCAGTATGATTTAATTATGCACATTCCTAAAAAAGGACTAAAATGGTCTTAATTATTTAATACACCTTCTGCATTTCTAATGATGACTGGCAATGAATTCAATCATTTGAAGCCTGAATTATAAAAGCTATCTTACCATTTTAAAGCTGGAATCCTTAACTGGAACAATAACAAAGCGTATTCCCTGCCCCTGTTCTGCTAAAAAGCTAAGGGATGGGTCTGGAGAAATGTAGCCACTCTCAAATTCATAGACACAGCTATGGAAGCACTGACCATCCGTGACATACAATGTATTTTTAATGATGTTTTTGGCTATACAGTGTTTGTTTACATTTACGTTGTAACATTGGAGTAAAATAATCTTAGGTCTAGGCCTAGAGCCAATCAGATCAAGCATTAACCGGAGATAGCCGACACCTGCACAGCTGATGTTTAGGCGGTGTCAGAGGTGTAACTGCGTTGGAGCTGTCAAATGGCGAGCAGCTACTCTTGTGATCATTGTCACAAAGCCACATCCATCCCACTTGTGTTAGAAGTTCAGAACCAGAAAGTGTAGGCTTTATAGAAATAATGAAGCTCAAATTGAAAATCATTAAACAAAATATTGTCAGTTTAAACATTGCACAAGACAGTCCACAGAATTGTCAATTGAAAAACATTTAGTTGACTCATACATTACTACATTTAACTAACATTCAATGGTTAATACAGAGATTCTTACCTTTTCCCCGATTCGGCAGTCTCCTCCAGGTTATCATGTAGTTCTTTATGATAGCCACATTAGCAGCTAATTGGCGTTATAAGTACAGAAGGGGGGTGGGGGGGGGGATTCAGGTGAATATATTGATAAAGTCACCTTGTCCTAGAGAGATTTACATGGTTATCAGGGTAAGTCTACACAAAACACAGCCCTTGTTTTTAAGGTTTCAAAAAAATCTCCTATGGGAAAAATGTATGGTGGGAAAAACCATTGGAACCATTTCCCTGTTTGACCGCTAGGTTTTGTGGGTATTATGACTGATGATACTGAAAAATGAGGATTTATATCAGCCTAATCGAGATGGAAATGACGTCTCACATTCCAGTGATCGAACTTGTAAAAAGGCTGCATGGGAATGTATCTTAATGTGACGTGGTGCAGCCAATGGTAATGTCAGCTTTCCGCTTGTAGGTTTGACAGCTCTAACGCAGTTCCATCTCCGACACGGCCAAAACAACCGCTATGTGTATGTTGGCTAAATATCCTCTGAATCGAGCCCCTAGATTCAATCAGATCGCGTTAATTGGTATTGCTAACACCCGCATAGATGAGGTGCATTCAGTTCACTTGAACGTAAAAACGTACTGAGCGCAGCCCTGATGTTTTGGAGGTGTCGGGGGTGTAACCAGAGACGGCAGAGATAGAAAGACACTCCCTCATTTTGTCTGATCGGGGTGGAGCCACTTGTGTACTTATTGCCCCCTCCCTACTGACGGGGTGCCCCAGGGTGACACATCTCACTGGCAAAAGGTTTCTGGTCGGGGTAGGGCGAGCAGAAAGGGGACAATAAGTAAACTAGAGCCAGCTGTTCCTCTCGAGTGAGCATGCAAGATATTATAGAGGGACTGTGAGTTTAAGGGGAAAAGCTTGCTCAAGTGATAGAGGAAACGGCCACTTACACAGCCGGGAACCTTGAACATTTTTTTCAATTGTAATTACTTGAGTAAACTATCTATGGTGTAACTGTGTTGTAGCTGTCGAGTCGGTGAGCAGCTGCTGTTGTGATCATTGTCATGAAGCCACACGCATCACTCTCACTCTAAGAACAACAGAAGCGCTGTCACCAGAACGGGAGGCGTAGATATCTTTCTGTGTTCCCATGTTAAGGTGGCTTAGTATTTGTCGGATTGTAATGAAAAGCAAAGACTAACTAAATGTGAGTGTCTGCATATCACCCACCTCACTTGTTTAATCTGATACATCAACACAGACATATTAATGATGCACTATTCAGAAATCGCTCTGTAATTTCCTTGGTGAAAAAATGTGAATAATTAACCTAATTTCAGTTTGTGACAAAACAAGAAAGTATAGTGTAGACAATAATTTGACCATGTAAAGCACTGTGAAATATATTTCCATAATCAAAAATATAGTATTTTCAGCTGTTTGAAGGTGATGTACAAAACCGAAAGTAAAAGACGCTAAAATAAACCTTAAGAACAGGAAGCATAGAAGCATAGAAATAGTGCCCATTAAACAGCTCTAGCTCTTCCGCTTCTTAGACTTGGTTTCAATGAGTGACAGATCTGTAACTCACATTTCTATGTGAATGTGGTTGGTCAACCAACATGTTTATATTGCAGCTTTAACGTTTGGAAATAAACCTCTAGCAATAGTTTAAAATATCATTTTCATCAGACAAAATGTCTATGTACTTGGCTCTATTTTTCAGTCTTCATATTTTCAGACCACAGCCTTGTCCTTTCTAGAAATGCACTCTTATGCACAAACAGACAAGTGTTTCACCAGCAGGTGACTCTACACTAGAATAAATGTTGATGGGTCGGAGACTCAGAATCAGAGTGGTTGTGAGCTGTTCCTCTCTGCTGCACTGTGTAGGCTGTATAGTTCAATTGTTTCTTCAACATGTTGCGCTATCTTGCATCATTGTGCCTAGGAATAAGCATCACCAATAAATCACACTTCAAACTATTAGTGTCTATTATAGTTGTTTGTACCTGTCTGTGGACTGCCATGCATTTTCAAGGAACCGCCAACATATGACCCTCATCTGAAATCGGCCTAAAAGACATTCACAAGTTGATCATGACATGAAGCAATATAGACGTATTTCAGCACAGGATAGACAGAGGAACATCAGTCCATCCACAGGATCAACTTAGTTTTAGGGAAAAACTACATTTGGAAATGTGATCATGGTGTTGTCAGAATCTCTATTTTGAATATTGTAATCTTAATTCAATCCTTGATCCCAGATATGATAAAATAAATTGAATCCTTTGCCCCAGATTGGGTAACAGGATTACACACACACACACACACACACACACACACACACACACACACACACACACACACACACACACACACACACACAAACAAACAAACAAAATCCATTCAGTGCTGTTCATCTCTGCTTCAAACGCTTAAAATGTACCAACAGCCTGCACTGTTCTACAATGATTGTGCCTGAAAAATGAGAACATCATTTATTTTAACTCTTTTCCTACACAAGTCCATTGTTGAGCAAAGTTGCAGCTGTCACATACAATTTGGGGAAAAATACAAACCAGTGTTAAACTTGTAAATATCACATTCAGTTGTTGTTTTTTGTGATCAACACTCACATTTCTGGCTGAAGATACAAGGTATATTGTTCAGGGTAAACGTCACTGTAGAAATTAGTGGAATGTTACCCAGTTGTTCCCCAGGTCTGTAGGATAGTATGGTCGCCCACAAACTCAACATGATTTGCTCAGTCCATCTGTGAAAGGATGGTTAAAGTCAGTCAATCACAAGCTAAGTCAGACGGACATTTCCAGTATGACAAGTTGTGTGCATCACCCTACCGGTCTTTCTCATCAACCTCAGAGCTTTATCCCTCCGGACGGCATTGATGCTCTCCTTGTCTCCAGAGGAAGACATGTTGGCCCCCAGGATAATGTGTTCTGCAAACTGAACAGGCGTTACACAGATCCCTTAAAAGGCATTCAACGTAACTTAAAATGACTGCAGTAATAAATAACCATCCAAATACTCTGCAATGATAGTGTACTTGTAAATAGTTGAATAATCTGACAAATCTATCATGACGAGTGAGAGGACTAACTTTGCAAACAAAAACTCCACAGGAGATTCCATAGTATTAATAAGTATTCATTTCCACAAAGTTTGTTGCTTCAGTGTCTTTAGATATTTTGTCAGATGTTACTATGGAATACTGAAGTATAATTATAAGCATTTCATAAGTGTCAAAGGCTTTTATTGACAATTACATGAAGTTGATGCAAAGAGTCAATATTTGCAGTGTTGACCCTTCTTTTTCAAGACCTCTGCAATCCGCCCTGGCATGCTGTCAATTAACTTCTGGGCCACATCCTGACTGATGGCAGCCCATAGGTTTTTGTTTGTCCATCCGCCTCTTGAGGATTGACCACAAGTTCTCAATGGGATTAAGGTCTGGGGAGTTTCCTGGCCATGGACCCAAAATATTGTTTTGTTCCCCGAGACACTTAGTTATCACTTTTGCCTTATGGCAAGTTGCTCCATCATGCTCAAAAAGGCATTGTTGGTTGGGAGAAGTTGCTCTCGGAGGATGTGTTGGTACCATTCTTTATTCATGGCTGTGTTCTTAGGCAAAATTGTGAGTGAGCCCACTCCCTTGGCTGAGAAGCAACCCCACACATGAATGGTCTCAGGATGCTTTACTGTTGGCATGACACAGGTCTGATGGTAGCGCTCACCTTGTCTTCTCCAGACAAGCTTTTTCTGGATGCCCCAAACAATCAGAAAGGGGATTCATCAGAGAAAATGACTTTACCCCAGTCCTCAGCAGTCCAATCCCTGTACCTTTTGCAACATATCAGTCTGTCTCTGATGTTTTTCCTGGAGAGAAGTGGCTTCCTTGCTGCCCTTCTTGACACAAGGCCATCCTCCAAAAGTCTTTGCCTCACTGTGCGTGCAGATACATTCACACCTGCCTGCTGAGATATGGAGAACAAGGGGGCACAGACGATGGTGGCAGGCAATGGTTGAGGTCAGGTGATGTTAGGCTGAAGCTGAACCTGAGGTCTGATGATGGTGGGAGGCGGAAGCTGAGGTCTGTGATGGTGGAGGCTGAATGTGATGGTGGGAGGCTGAACCTGAGGTCTGATGATTGTGGGAGGTTGTGTTATGGTGGGGAACTGATTTGGGAGGTTTTGTCAAAGGGGTCAAGATGGGTGAAGGTAGGATAAAGTATGAAGAAGGACAAGAAAAGAGCCAGCAGTGTGAAAGGCAGTTTCCCAGTGGGTCAGAAGTTTACATACACTCAATTAGTATTTGAGCATTGCCTTGAAATTGTTTAACTTGGGTCAAACGTTTCGGGTAGCCTTCCACAAGCTTCCCACAATAAGTTGGGTGAATTTTGGCCCGTTCCTCCTGACAGAGCATGTGTAACTGAGTCAGGTTTGTAGGCCTCCTTGCTCGCACACGCTTTTTCAGTTCTGCCCACAAATTTACTATAGGATGAGGTCAGGGCTACCTTGACTTTGTTGTCCTTAAGCCATTTTCCACATCTTTGGAAGTATGCTTGGGGTCATTGTCCATTTGGAAGACCCATTTGCGACCAATATTTAACTTCCTGACTGATGTCTTGATGTTGCTCAATATATCCACATAATTTTCCTACCTTATGATGCCATCTATTCTGTGAAGTGCACCAGTCCCTCCTGCAGCAAAGCACCCCCACAATATGATGCTGCCACCCCCGTGCTTCTCGGTTGGGATGGTGTTCTTCGGCTTGCAAGCCTCCCCCTTTTTGCTCCAAACATAATGATGGTTATTTTGGCCAAACAGTTCTATTTTAGTTTCATTAGACCAGATTACATTTCTCCAAAAGGTATGATTTTTGTCCCCATGTGCAGTTGCAAACCGTAGTCTGGCATTTTTTTTTCTGTTTTGGAGCAGTGGCTTCGTCCTTGCTGAGCGGCCTTTCAGGTAATATATCGATATAGGACTCATTTTACAGTGGATATAGATACTTTTGTACCTGTTTCCTCCAGCATCTTCACAAGGTCCTTCGCTGTTGTTCTGGGATAGATTTTCACTTTTTGCACCAAAGTACGTTCATCTCTAGGAGACAGAACGCGTCTCCTTCCTGAGCGGTATGACAGCTGCGTGGTCCCATGGGGTTTCTACTTGCATACTATTGTTTGTAAAGATGAATGTGGTACCTTCAGGCATTCGGAAATTGCTCCCAAGGATGAACCAGTCTTGTGGATGTCTACAACTGTTTTTCTGAAGTCTTGGCTGTTTTTTTATGTTCCCATGATGTCAAGCAAAGAGGCACTGAGTTTGAAGGTAGGCCTTGAAATACATCCACAGGTACACCTCCAATTGACTCAAATGATGTCAATTAGCCTATCAGAATCTTCTAAAGCCATGACTTCATTTACTGGAATTTTCCAAGCTGTTTAAAGACACAGTCAACTTAGTGTATGTAAACTTCTGACCCACTGGAATTGTCATACAATGAATTATAAGTGAAATGGAAACTTCCAACTTCAACTGTAGGTGCAGTATCTGTATCGGCTGTGAATTACAGTAAGACGAAAGACAAGTAATATTTGCACATTGTTACAGTGCCTTAAAGTGTTCACACCCCTTGACTTTACCCACATTTTGTTGTGTTAGAACCTGAATTTAAATTGGATTACATTGACAAAAATGGGTCACTGTCCTACACGCAATACACCATAATGTCAAAGTGGAATGTTATTTTACAAATTAATTTAAAATGAAAAGCTGAAATGCCTTCAGTCAATAAGAATTCAACCATTTCTTTATGGCAAGCCTAAATAAGTTCAGGACTAAAAAGGTGCTTTAAATAAGTCACATACTGTAATAAGTTGCATGGACTCACTCTGTGTGTAATAATAGTGGTTAACATAACATACACATTATCTGTAAGGGCCCTCAGTCAAGCAGTGAATTTCAAACACAGATTCAACCTCAAAGACCAGGGAAGTTTTCCAATGCCTTGTAAAGATGGGCACCAATTGGTAGATGGGTCAAAATAAAAAAAACAGACATTGAATGTCCCTACAAGAATGGTGAAGTTATTAATTACACTTTGGATGGTGTATCAATACACCCAGTCACAACAAATATGCAGTTGTCCTTCCTAATTCAGTTGCCGGAGAGAAAGGAAACCGCTCAGGGATTTCACCATGAGGCCAATGGGGACTTTAAAATAATTACAGAGTTTATTGGCTGTGATTGGAGAAAAACTGAGGATGGATCAACAACATTATATAGTTACACCACAATACTAATCTAATAGAGAAAAGGAAGCCTGTACAGAATAAACATATTTCTAAACATGCAGCCTTTTGCAACAAGGCAATAAAGTAATACTGCAAAAATATGGCAATGGAATGAACATTTGTCCTGAATACAAATCCAGTACAAGACATTACTGAGTACAACTCTCCATAATGTCAAGTGTAGTGGTGACTCCATTATGTTATGGGTATGCTTGTAATTGTTAAGGACTGGTAGTTTTTCAGGATAAAAAAGAAACAGAATGGAGCTAAGCACAGGCAAAATCCTAGAGGAAATCCTGGTTTAGTCTGCTTTCCACCAGACTCTGGGAGACTAATTCAGCTTTTAGCAGGACAATAATATAAATCACATGGCCAAAGCTACACTGGAGTTGCTTTCCAAGAAGACAGCTAATGTTTCTGAGTGGCCGAGGTACAGTTTTTACTTACATTTACTTGAAAATCTATGGCAAGAACTGAAAATTGTTGTCGAGCAATGATCAACAACCAATTTGACAGAGCTTGAGGAATTTTGAAAAGAATAAATCAAATTAAATCAAACCAAATCAAATTTTATTTGTCACATACAGATAGTTAGCAGATGTTAATGTGAGTGTAGCGAAATGCTTGTGCTTCTAGTTCCGACAATGCAGTAATAACCAACAAGTAATTTAACTAACAATTCCAAAACTACTACCTTATAGACACAAGTGTAAGGGGATAAAGAATATGTACATAAAGATATATGAATGAGTGATGGTACAGAGCAGCATAGGCAAGATACAGTAGATGGTATCGAGTACAGTATATACATATGAGATGAGTATGTAAACAAAGTGGCATAGTTAAAGTGGCTAGTGATACATGTATTACATAAGGATGCAGTAGATGATATAGAGTACAGTGTATACGTATGCATATGAGCTGAATTATGTAGGGTATGTAACATTATATTAGGTAGCATTGTTTAAAGTGGCTAGTGATATATTTTACATCATTCCCATCAATTCCCATTATTAAAGTGGCTGGAGTTGAGTCAGTGTGTCACGCCCTGGTCTAAGTATTTTGTGTTTATATTAATTTATTTGGTCAGGCCAGGGTGTGGCATGGGTTTTTGTATGTGGTGTGTATGTATTGGGATTGTAGCTTAGTGGGGTGTTCTAGTTAGGTCTATGGCTGTCTGAAGTGGTTCTCAATCAGAGGCAGGTGTTTATCGTTGTCTCTGATTGGGAACCATATTTAGGCAGCCATATTCTTTGAGTGTTTTGTGGATGATTGTCCTATGTGTCGTTGTTCCTGTCCTTAGTGTCAGTTTGCACAAGTTTAGGCTGTTTCGTTTTTTTCTCATTACGTTTATTGTTTTGTAGTTTTTTGTTTTGATTCGTGTTACATTGTTTCATTAAACATGGATCGAAATCTACACGCTGCAGTTTGGTCCGACTCTCCTTCATCTCACCAAGAGAACCGTTACAGTGTCAGTATCAGTGTGTTGGCAGCAGCCACTCAATGTTAGTGGTGGCTGTTTAACAGTCTGATGGCCTTGAGATAGAAGCTGTTTTTCAGTCTCTCGGTCCCAGCTTTGATGCACCTGTACTGACCTCGCCTTCTGGATGATAGCGGGGTGAACAGGCAGTGGCTCGGGTGGTTGATGTCCTTGATGATCTTTATGGTCTTCCTGTAACATCGGGTGGTGTAGGTGTCCTGGAGGGCAGGTAGTTTGCCCCCGGTGATGCGTTGTGCAGACCTCACTACCCTCTGGAGAGCCTTACGGTTGTGGGCGGAGCAGTTGCCGTACCAGGCGGTGATACAGCGGGTACATGTTGCACAATCCAGGTGTGGAAAGCTCTTAGAGACTTACCCAGATTAATTTATCAGCTAGCTGCTGTCAGCTTGGCTAAACACAAGGTCAGCGCAGGCTTAAGCCTGGTTTTCAAAATCTGTAGGCAGCATTCTGCTTTCTCCCAACAGGTCTCAGTCGTTAGCTTTACCCACGACTGCCTCATGTGAACTACAATACTGACTCAGTGTTTTAACATTTAGAAACAACGATAATCATCGCTTACCTTACGGCTTTCAAAACAGATGGCCCTTGTCTATCATCAGCGAGAAAGAATTCTTCAAATAAAAAATATACACTTACTGTATCAGTTTAGCACAGATTCATTCAGCTATGTGCGCCTCCATCTGACTAAAACTACACTTCCTGAGTTATGCTTACACACAGGTGTTCAGAGCATGCTACATAGCACAGGTGTTCAGAGCATGCTACATAGCACAGGTGTTCAGAGCGTGATACATGGCACAGGTGTTCAGAGCGTGCTACATAGCACAGGTGTTCAGAGCGTGCTACATAGCACAGGTGTTCAGAGCATGCTACATAGCACAGGTGTTCAGAGCATGCTACATAGCACAGGTGTTCAGAGCGTGATACATGGCACAGGTGTTCAGAGCGTGCTACATAGCACAGGTGTTCAGAGCGTGCTACATAGCACAGGTGTTCAGAGCGTGCTACATAGCTCATTAACACAGGTGGTCACTTCTTGTCTTCTGTCTGTTTTCTGTAAACAAGACCTGTAACATGGAGATGTTTCCGTCTGGGAACACTAACCCTAACCTTATCGAGGTGTGTATTAATGGTCCCCCCCCTATATTATATGAAAGATAAGGTCCTTATGCTTCCAAAACTGTACCGCAAGCAATGTTAATGTTCAGACCGAGTGTCAGGTATCTTAACAAAACTCCCCCCTACAGAAGATGCCTTCGTCCAATGATTCTTGTGTAATATAATGGAACTGAGAGTCATGATCAAGGACGAGCTTTAGCCTACACATAGAACTGAGAGTCATGATCAAGGACTAGCTTTAGCCTACACATAGAACTGACAGTCATGATCAAGGACGAGCTTTAGCCTACACATAGAACTGAGAGTCATGATCAAGGACTAGCTTTAGCCTACACATAGAACTGAGAGTCATGATCAAGGACTAGCTTTAGCCTATACATAGAACTGAGAGTCATGATCAAGGACTAGCTTTAGCCTCCACATAGAACTGACAGTCATGATCAAGGACTAGCTTTAGCCTCCACATAGAACTGACAGTCATGATCAAGGACTAGCTTTAGCCTCCACATAGAACCGAGAGTCATGATCAAGGACTAGCTTTAGCCTCCACATAGAACTAAGAGTCATGATCAAGGACTAGCTTTAGCCTACACATAAAACTGAGAGTCATGATCAAGGACTAGCTTTAGCCTCCACATAGAATTTAATTAACTGACCATCTTGAGATGGCGAGTCGGTTGGGAGGAGAGAAGTCCTCAAAACTTTGTTCTCTCCATAGCAAACTTATCTTACCTCGCTGTACTCACTACTGCACTTTTCTGTTGCGATTGAATGGCAGACACACCCACATCTAACCACACCCCCGACACAACTCTCATTCACCTTCAGCCATAGCTGCAAGTAATTCTTATTGAGCATTGATGAAAAACAAAGCCAAATCAGGAAGGGCAATTGCCTTTTGAAAAAGGTCAGATTTAATAGATAGAAACTAGTTGTGCTCAAAAGTTTTAGCAGTATGAGAATTGACCACTCCATAGTGATCTTGGTATGTCATCTGTGGACATGTGACTAGACAAAGGGGGTCTTTAGCAGGATGCAATGTTTAGGAACGTTCAGATAGCATATTTCTATGTAGAACAAACATGCCTCTCTGACATGTAGAAAAGAAGGAATCATGTCCACTTTATTCATAGCATTTCTATCTGCAATTTTCAATCATGTTTCACTAATGAATGTGGCCAGAGGTTCTTTCTCAATTGTCTAAAAATCCGTCTTCTCCTTGACTCTTCCCCTTCATCTGCACCAGTAGGAAAAATGTTCACAGGTGAAAACAGTATGGTAGAAGGAAGCTCATCATTAGACTGGCTTAACTTTCACTTGGTCAACTCTTTCAGATCAGTGAAGGAGAGGACAGATGTTTAGACAACTGAGAAAGAGCCCACGTGTATGAAGTTAGTGTTGTGTTTTATTAAGAAGGTAGTCCTTGATTCTATTAGTTTAAAGTAGATCTTAATCTACCCTACCTCCCCACCACCACCAATTGTTTTCCAGTCAGCTCATTCTTTTCTTTTATACTGTATATTTTCTGTATATTTTTTCTCAATCCAAGGTCTATTGCCACATTCAAGTCCTATCAGAGTTTAGAGTTATCAGAGGAATGACTTGTCAACTTGGAGTAAGAACTTGGAAATGTTAGCAAACAATTTATAGTGTTAAAAAACATATATTTATGTTTATTTTGATAACTAAAGTTTTGTTATATTTAGCTGCAGAAAATGCTACCATCAAAGTCATTTCTGTGGTAGCTGATGTCAGAGTTCAGCATGTGGGGAAAGTCAGGGTCCAAAGATGATAACTGAGTTTCCAACGTATGTTTAGGACCTGGAAGTTGTTATGAAAGTTTTTTTTAGGTCTCGTATCTCGTATTTCAAATACATTTTTTTTGTCACCGAATACAAATGAAATGCTTACTTACAAGCCCTTAACCAACAATGCAGTTCAAGAAATAGAGTTAAGAAAATATTTACTCAATAAATTAAAGTAAAATATAAAATAACACAGTAAAATAACAATAACAAGGCTACAGCGCCTTACAAAAGTATTCATCCCCCTTGGCATTTTTTGGGGGATTTTTTTTTTTTTGCATTGCAACCTGTCATTTAAATGGATTTTTATTGGGATTTCATATAATGGACATACACAAAATAGACCAAACTGGTGAAGTGAAACGAAAAAAAAAAGAAAGAGAAAAGTGGTGAGTGCATACAGTGAGCAAAAAAGTATTTAGTCAAGCCACCAATTGTGCAAGTTCTCCCACTTAAAAAGATGAGAGAGGCCTCATAGGTACACTTCAACTATGACAGACAAAATGAGAAAAACAAATCCAGAAAATCACATTGTAGGATATTTAATGAATTTATTTGCAAATTATGGTGGAAAATAAGTATTTGGTCACCTACAAACATGCAAGATTTCTGGCTCTCACAGACCTGTAACTTCTTCTTTAAGAGGCTCCTCTGTCCTCCACTCGTTACCTGTATTAATGGCATCTGTTTGAACTTGTTATCAGTATAAAAGACACCTGTCCACAACCTCAAACAATCACACTCCAAACTCCACTATGGCCAAGACCAAAGAGCTGTCAAAGGACACCAGAAACAAAATTTTAGACCTGCACCAGGCTGGGAAGACTGAATCTGCAATAGGTAAGCAGCTTGGTTTGAAGAAATCAACTGTGGGAGCAATTATTAGGAAATGGAAGACACAAGACCACTGATCATCTCCCTCGATCTGGGGCTCCACGCAAGATCTCACCCTGTGGGGTCAAAATTATCACAAGAACGGTGAGCTAAAATCCCAGAACCACACGGGGAGACCTAGTGAATGACCTGCAGAGAGCTGAGACCAAAGTAACAAAGCCTACCATCAGTTACACACTACGCCGCCAGGGACTCAAATCCTGCAGTGCCAGACGTGTCCAGGCCCGTCTGAAGTTTGCTAGAGAGCATTTGGATGATCCAGAAGAAGATTGGGAGAATGTCATATGGTTATATGAAACCAAAATATAACTTTTTGGTAAAAACTCAACTCGTCTTGTTTGGAGGACAAAGAATGCTGAGTTGCATCCAAAGAACACCATACCCACTGTGAAGCATGGGGGTGGAAAACATCATGCTTTGGGGCTGTTTTTCTACAAAGGGACCAGGACGACTGATCCGTGTAAAGGAAAGAATGAATGGGGCCATGTATCGTGAGATTTTGAGTGAAAACATTCCTTCCATCAGCAAGGGCATTGAAGATGAAACGTGGCTGGGTCTTTCAGCATGACAATGATCCCAAACACACCACCCAGGCAACGAAGGAGTGGCTTTGTAAGAAGCATTTCAAGGTCCTGGAGTGGCCTAGCCAGTCTCCAGATCTCAACCCCATAGAAAATCTTTGGAGGGAGTTGAAAGTCCATGTTGCCCAGCAACAGCCCCAAAACATCACTGCTCTAGAGGAGATATGCATGGAGGAATGGCCCAACATACCAGCAACAGTGTGTGAAAAGCTTGTGAAGACTTACAGAAAACGTTTGACCTCTGTCAATGCCAACAAAGGGTATATAACAAAGTAGTGAGAAACTTTTGTTATTGACCAAATACTTATTTTCCACCATAATTTGCAAATAAATTCATAAAAAATCCTACAATGTGATTTTCTGATTTTTGTATGTTTCATGATTAACTAATCATGGTGTGATTGTGATAACTTACAGGAACTCAAGTCCCCTTGTTCAGTCTGCCTAGAATACCACACAATCAAATGACAACTGTATTACCTCCCAAGAGAATTCTCTTCGGTTATAGTCACAGCCGCGTTTATTCCCTCTCAGCCGATACCACGACGGCTCTACACTGGACGTTGTGCAAACTGAGGCCGCATTTTTTGTAGCTGGGGATTTTACCAAAGCAAATTTTAGGAAACGGCTACTGAAGTTCTATCAACACATGGCCTGTAGTACTCGCACATCAAAAAATCTTGACCATTGTTACTCCCCCTTCAGGGATGGCTACAAGGCCCTTTGACAAATCAGATCACGATTCCACCCTGCTCCTACATTCCTATAGGCAGAAAGTCAAACAGAAAGTACCCGTACTAAGGTCTATTTAACACTGGTCTGACCAATCAGAATCCATGCTTTGATCAAGCGGACTGGGATATGTTCCGGGTTGCCTCTGAGAATAACATTGACATGTACACGGACACGGTGACTGAGTTCATCAGGAAGTGTATAGGGGATGTTGTTCCCACTGTGACTATTAAAACCTACCCAAACCAAAAACTGTAGATAGATGGCAGCATTTGTGCAAAACTGAAATCTTGAACCACCTCATTTAAACACTGCATGGTGACTGGGAATATGGTTGAAAACAAACAGTTTAGTTATTCCCACCGTAAGGCAATCACACAGGTAGAACGTCAGTACAGAGACAGAGTGGGGTCGCAATTCAATGGCTCAGACACAAGACATATGTGGCAGGGACTCCAGGCAATCACGGATTATAAAAGGGAAAGACGGTCATGAAGAGGGCACGACAAAACCTATTCCCCCTCAGGAGACTGAAAACATTTGGCATGGGTCCTCAGATCCTCAAAAGGTTCTACAGCTGCACCATCGAGAGCATCCTGACTGGTATGGCAACTGCTCGGCCTCATACTGCAAGGCACTACAAGCTTCCTGCCATCCAGGACCTCTATACCAGGCGGTGTCTGTTCTTTCTGCTCCCGCACAGCAACGGTACAGGAGCGCCAAGTCTAGGTCCAAGAGGCATCTAAACAGCTTCTACCCCCAAGCCATAAGATTGCTAAACATCTAATCAAATGGCTACCCAGACTATTTGCATTGCCCCCTCCCCTTTTTTTCCACCACCGTCTTACTCCCGGACAAGTTAAACACCTTCTTCGCCTGCTTTGAGGATAGCACAGTGCCTCTGACGCGGCCCGCTCCCAAGGAATGTGGGCTCTCGTTCTCTATGGCCGACATGAGTAAGACATTTAAGCGTGTTACACCTCGCAAGTATGCCGGCCCAAACAACATCCATAGCTGCGTCCTCAGAGCATTCGCAGACCAGGTGGTTGGAGTGTTTACGGACATATTCAATCTCTCCCTATCCCAGTCTGCTGTCCCTACGTGCTTCAAGATGTCAACCATTGTTCCTGTACCCAAGAAAGCAAAGGTAATTGAACTAAATGACTATAGCCCCGTAGCACTCACTTCTGTCATGAAGTGTTTTGAGAGGCTAGTTAAGGATCATATCACCTCCATCTTACTTGACACCCATAGACTCAACTACATTTGCATACAGCCCCAATATATCCACAGACAATGCAATTGCCATCATACTGCACATTGCCTTATCCTATCTGGACAAGAGGAATAACTATGTAACAATTCATTGACTACAGCTCAGCCTTCAACACCATAGAACCCTCCAAGCTCATCATCAAGCTCGGGGCCCTGGGTCTGAACCCCACACTGTGCAATTGGGTCCTGGACATCCTGATGGGCAGCCCCCAGTTGGTGATGTAGGAAACAGCACCTCTACTATGCTGATCCTCAACACAGGGCACAATGTTGAGTGCTTAGCCCCCTGCTGTACTTCCTGTTCACCTATGACTGCGTGGCCACGCACACCTCTAACTCAATGTTCAAGTTTGCAGATGACACAACAGTAGTAGGCCTGATTACCAACATTGACGAGACAGCCTACAGGTCTACAGGTGCGAAGGTATCACCGCATTGTACGGCTACTGCACCAACATCACTAGCCGACTACCACCCGTTTACTCAAGCCTGCACCTTAGAGGCTGCTGCCCTATAAACATAGACCTGGAATCACTGGCCACTTTAATGATGTTTACATACTGCTTTACTGTATTCTACTGTATTTTAGTCAATGCCATTCTGACATTGCTCATCCTAATATTTATATATTTCTTAATTCCATTATTTTACTTTTACATGTTTGTGTATTGTTGAGACTTGTTAGATACTACTGCACTGTTGGAGCTACAAACACAAGCATTTGGTACACCCACAATAACATATCATAAATATGTGTATGTGACTAAAACAATTTTATTTGATTATTATACATTATTGTTTTTATGAAAGTAAAAGTTCTTATAAGGTATGAACTTTGTCTTTCTCTGTTGGCATCTGTTCTCTCCCTGCAGTCAGGTTGGTGTAACTGTCTTTCTCCTTAAGGTCACCCATCACTCCTTTCAGAAATAGCACAACACACAAACCGTACGTAACCACATGTACTGCGTAAACATGTCATTGAATCATACATATCCAATATGTTTTGTCATTGAGTTTTCATTAATTGTTTTTCTATGTTAGTTTAAGTTTCAAATGACTTTGGCCAAACTACCCATTTAATCAGTAACTAAAGTATCAGACCCCCCCAAGTTCTGCGCAAGTCCATTTCTAGTCAGTACCAAGTCCATTTCTAGTCAGCCAGGGGATTTCTTGTAAATCATCCTCTTTCCTGCAGTTACATAGCAATACCTTACTGATATTTTTTTTTTTTTTTTTACACAAGGTAATCTTAGTCCTATCAATGACTCAGTGTCACTGTCTAATCGTGACATATGGCATTTATTATATTTGATATATATTATTATACATTATACAGTATGAGACAGTAGAAGCTCTCATGAGATGTGATCTTTGTCTTTCTCTCTTTGCATCTGATCTCTCTCTGCAGTCAGGTTGGTGTAACTGGGCTTAATCTGTATATTGCTTTGGCGGGCCTTGTTTTTTTGTGACATTTGTCAATAAAACTCATGAATGCTGATTATGTGTTATTATATTCAAGCAAATCTACCCCCGCCCATGCAACGGCATCCTAAAGAAATTTTCCACTTCCTTTCTCCCTCAAGTCAAAGGTTGCAACCATGTTTTGAGGCTGTATAGTGTTTGTTTACAATGACTTTGTTTAAAAACATTGGAGTAAAAGCAAGTTAATATTTTGGGTTCTGTTGGGCTACGACAGTTGAACTAAGCTCATGAGGCTTTTACAAGTTATGTTCTTCAATAATCAATGGGTACATATCATTAATTTATAAGTCCAAAAATTGATGTAGCAACTGCTGATTGCACCTTTTATATGCAAAGAAAGCTAAACAAATGGTATTCTCAAGAACAAGAAAACAACCTTCTACACTGCCTCAGGCGCTCACTTTGGAAAACAGGTCAATTTCTTGTTCTTGAGAATACCATTAGTTGTTCTTCCCTGCACACACTAGATACCATGCTGCTTAAAGACTTGTAACCAACACCAGATATCTCACCACTCTACCTTATATCAGTTAGCAGGACGGTCATCCTAAACTGTAAGGCGATACACACACTGGTACATGTTTGTCTATAAGACCATCTTAGGGCAGCTGACAACATATTTAAGCACTTTACTCACCCTACAGAGTCATGGGGAGATTCTCAATTGCATAACCCTTGTGTCCTGTCTCCTCTCTCCTTGCCTCCTTCTCAAACCACATTGGAAAAGCCAGAGGTCCCGCCCCTCTGACCTTCTCCACCAATGGGTTTTGAGAAGGAGGTGAGGGGAGAAGATGTAAAGAGTAACCGTATGAGATCACATAACTGTATTTTATATCATGTTTCCAACTCAATAATTGAGTTTGTTAAGAGTGACTTTAGCTTTGATGCCCCATCATCTTGAAAGACTTTGGAAACGTACTTAATACTCGATCATTTTATTCTGATTGATGGATTTAAATTCCAGATTGGAGGGTTGTTGACCACAGATTGCACATGTTTTTAAACCTGCTCTTTTTAACTCTCTTATACACTTGACACTGTTTTAACTTCCATTCATTATTGTTTTATTGTTTGTTGTGTTGTGTCTCATGTGTATCTGTATGTATGGATGCTAGATTATTGGCCAGCGCTCACTTGAAAAAGAAATGTACATCTGAATGTAACTTCTCTGGTTAAAAAAATGTAAAATAAAATAAAATAATTAATTACTACAAATGCCTAGTTAGCTAAATGTTCCATATCTACCTTGCTCTCCGTTACTCTGTTTTGTATCTGCATTAGCAAAGGATGGATGATCTCTATTCTAGCTCCTAGATTATGGATGATCACTATTCTAGCTCCTCGATTATGGATGATCTCTATTCTAGCTCCTAGAGTATGGATGATCTCTATTCTAGCTCCTAGAGTATGGATGATCTCTTTTCTAGTTCCTAGAGTATGGATGATCTCTATTCTAGCTCCTAGAGTATGGATGATCTCTATTCTAGCTCCTAGATTATGGATGATCTCTATTCTAGCTCCTAGAGTATGGATGATCTCTATTCTAGCTCCTAGAGTATGGATGATCTCTATTCTAGCTCCTAGATTATGGATGATCTCTATTCTAGTTCCTAGAGTATGGATGATCTCTATTCTAGCTCCTAGAGTATGGATGATCTCTATTCTAGTTCCTAGAGTATGGATGATCTCTATTCTAGCTCCTAGAGTATGGATGATCTCTATTCTATTTCCTAGAGTATGGATGATCTCTATTCTAGTTCCTAGAGTATGGATGATCTCTATTCTAGCTCCTAGAGTATGGATGATCTCTATTCTAGTTCCTAGAGTATGGATGATCTCTATTCTAGTTCCTAGAGTATGGATGATCTCTATTCTAGTTCCTAGAGTATGGATGATCTCTATTCTAGCTCCTAGAGTATGGATGATCTTTATTCTACCTCCCAGAGTATGGATCTCTATTCTAGCTCCCAGAAGGCTGTGATTTGGGTCTCCTGAGTGGCACAGCAGTCTAAGGCACTGCATCTCAGTGCAGGAGGCGTCACTGCAGTCCATGGTTCAAATCCAGGCTGCATCACATCTGGCTGTGATTGGGCGGCGCACAATTGGCCCAGTGTCGTCCAGGTTTTGTTCTAAGAATTTTTTTCTTTACTGACTTGCTGAGTTACATTAAAACAAGAAAAATGTTTTATTTAAACCCAGAATGTAGATTGTGCTGATTTATTGTCAAATTGAACCATGTTGTGCGCTGTTGTTAAAATAACAGTGCTTATAGTGTTAAAACAATGACATATCTGTATTCTGACATCTTCATGCATCTCAGCCATTTTAAAGCCTGCACTATTAACACTTTATTGCCCCTTTAACTGTGTATTGGATACGTCAAGTAATCTTTGGAAGACAGTATGTTTTGCAATGTACCAAAAATGTTGCTAAATATTCAGGGGCAATACTATGTAGGTGATCTAGAGAATTTATAAAACAATACCACTGACAGCCAGTGTAAGGAGAACAACATGTGACTAATATGAGATCTGTTCTTAGTGTTGGTTGATCATCCACTCATTTTATTTTTTAGTGAGAGTAAACCACTAACAATGTTGTTTTTGACCTTACTTTGAGAAACTGTAAAAACGATATTATGTTTCCTCTGTCAGACTTTAGAAGACTGCTGCAGCCCATCCATCTTTAGGTGGTGGGATTCCCCTCCTGGTGGGGTTCTAGTGATGGAGAAGCCTGATGAAGAGGAGTCACCTGGTGGGGTTCTAGTGATGGAGAAGCCTGATGAAGAGGAGTCACCTGGTGGGGTTCTAGTGATGGAGAAGCCTGATGATGAGGAGTCACCAGGTGGGGTTATAGTGATGGAGAGGCCTGAAGATGAGGGGTCACCAGGTGCAACAGGTGTTTGAGAAGAGCGATAGTTTTCCAAAAATCCTGCTCCTTGGCCAATTAAGCTACAATACCAACTTTAAAACGTTTAGGCAATCCAAATTTAGAGTTCTCTAAAACCTTTAGAAACAGTTCTAACAGTTGTGGCTGAAAGAGCCAAATTTACTAATTTGAAGGGGTGTTCACATACTTTTTACTTAATTTTTGCATTAGCATCGTTGCTAGTGACACAGTGGGAGTGGTCGAGCCTATTGCAAGGTTCTCAAAAAAACAATGTCACTTCAAACCAAATGTTATAGCAACCCAAATACCACAAGTTGCACATATAGAATGTTGGAGGATATTATATCTATCTATTCCCAGGAGAATACATACCAATAATGAAAATGGTCATAAACTACAAAATAGCACTATATACATAACTGTAGAAACTATAGAAATAGCAGTAGCTGAATAAATAAATGTCCATTAGGGTGGAGTAAATCATTAATAAATGCAGTGCTTTTGGAAAGTATTCCGACCCCTTGACCTTTTCATTTTATTATATTACAGCCTTGTTCCACCATTGATAAAAATAAACATGTTCCTCATCAACTTACACACAATACCACATATTGACCAAGCGAAAACAGGTTGTTGCTATGAGACTTGAAATTGATCTCAGGTGCATCCTGTTTCCATTGATTATCCTTGATATGTTTCAACAACTTGATTGGAGTCCATGTGGTAAATTCAATTGATTGGACATGACTTGGAAAGGCAAACACCTGTCTATATAAGGTCCCATAGTTGTCAGTGCATGTCAAAGCAAAAACCAAGCCATGAGGTCAAAGGAATTGTCCGTTGAGCTTTGAGATAGGATTGTGTCGAGGCACAGATCTGGTGAAAGGTACAAAAACATTTCTGCAGCATGGAAGGTCCCCAAGAACACAGTGGCCTCCATTCTTAAAGGGAAGACATTTGGAACCACCACGACTCTTCCTAGTGCCTGGCCACCCGGCCAAAACTGAGCAATTGTGGGAGAAGGGCCATGGTCAGAGAGGTGACCAAGAACCCGAACCTCTGTGGATATGGAAGAACCTTCCAGAAGGACAACCTTCTCTGCAGCACTCCACCACTCCAAAAATCAGGCCTTCATGGTAGAATGGCCAGACAGAAGTTAATCCTCAGTAAAAGGCACATGACAGCCCGCTTGGAGTTTGCCAAAGAAAACCAAAAGACTATCAGACCATGAGAAAGGAGATTATGTGGTCTGATGAAACCAAGATTGAACTCTTTGGCCTGAATGCCAATTGTCATGTCTGGATAACCTGGCACCATCCCGACAGTGAAGCTGTGTGGATATTTTTTTAGAGGCAGGGACTACAGTAGGAGACTACAGTATCCTGTTAGGATCGAGGCAAAGAAGAATGAAAGAAAGTACAGAGATCCTTGATGATAACCTGCTCAGGACCTGAGCCTGAGGTGAAGGTTCACCTTCCAACAGGTCAAGAATCCCTCAGCACACAGCCATGTCCTTGAGTGGACGAGCCAGAGCCCGGACTTGAACCCAATCGAACATCTCTGGAGAGACCTGAAGATAGCTGTGCAGCAACGCTCCCCACCCAACCTGACAGAGCTTGAGAGGATCTGCAGAGAAGAATGGGAGAAACTGAATGAATTTAATATTTTAGAATAAGGCTATAATGAAATGTGGAAAAAGTCAAAGGGTCTGAACTTCCTGAAGGAATTGTACATGTCCATTTAGGTGGGGTTGGGGGGGAATGACCACAGCGTGAGTAGCATGACCATTGAGGGGGTGTGGGGACCAAGTGAAATAAAAAACAATACTAATTAAATTTTAACAAATTCTAATATACAAATGAACAACTACAACAGTGATGAATGTCGTTGGAGTGGGGGCAGAGTAAAAAGTCAGATGGGGATGTCCATATTGGGAGCAGGTAGCTGACTAGTGGTGGCTATTCAGCAGCCTGATGGTCTGAGGGTAGAAACTATGGTGGCAAGAAAGTATGTGGACCTTTTACAATTACCTCGATTTCTGCATAAAATGGTCATCAAATCTGATCTGATCTTCATCTAAGTAACAACAATAGACAAACACAGTGTCTATTTTTGGGGGATGCACTCAGCATTAAGGAGATCGATTGGGGGTAAGGCCCTGCAATAGACTAGCATCCTATCCAGGGTGTGTACACTGCCTGTACATCAAGCGGCCTCACGCTACAGAAACAGGACATGTTATTGCACCTTTATTCCATGCTGTAATGCAGAGATACTGATATAGATCTAGAAACAGGACATGGTGTAATGTAGAGATACTGATATAGATCTAGAAACAGGACATGCTGTAATGTATAGAGATACTGATATAGATCTAGAAACAGGACATGCTCTAATGTATAGAGATACTGATATAGTTCTAGAAACAGGACATGTTATAATGTATAGAGATACTGATATAGATCTAGAAACAGGACATGTTGTAATGTGTAGAGATACTGATATAGATCTAGAAACAGGACATGTTATAATGTATATAGATACTGATATCGTTCTAGAAACAGGACATGTTGTAATGTGTAGAGATACTGATATAGATCTAGAAACAGGACATGTTATTGTACCTTTATTCCATGCTGTAATGTATATAGATACTGATATCGTTCTAGAAACAGGACATGTTGTAATGTATAGAGATACTGATATAGTTCTAGAAACAGGACATGTTGTATTGTATAGAGATACTGATATAGATCTAGAAACAGGACATGTTGTATTGTATAGAGATACTGATATAGATCTAGAAACAGGACATGTTGTATTGTATAGAGATACTGATATAGATCTAGAAACAGGACATGGTGTAATGAAGAGATACTGATATAGTTCTAGAAATAGGACATGTCATTGTACCTTTATTCCATGCTGTAATGTAGAGATACTGATATAGTTCTAGAAACAGGACATGTTATAATGTATAGAGATACTGATATAGATCTAGAAACAGGACATGTTGTATTGTAAAGAGATACTGATATAGATCTAGAAACAGGACATGTTATAATGTATATAGATACTGATATAGTTCTAGAAACAGGACATGTTGTATTGTATAGAGATACTGATATAGATCTAGAAACAGGACATGTTGTATTGTATAGAGATACTGATATAGATCTAGAAACAGGACATGTTGTATTGTATAGAGATACTGATATAGATCTAGAAACAGGACATGTTGTATTGTATAGAGATACTGATATAGATCTAGAAACAGGACATGCTGTAATGTAGAGATACTGATATAGTTCTAGAAACAGGACATGTTGTATTGTATAGAGATACTGATATAGTTCTAGAAACAGGACATGGTGTAATGAAGAGATACTGATATAGTTCTAGAAATAGGACATGTCATTGTACCTTTATTCCATGCTGTAATGTAGAGATACTGATATAGTTCTAGAAACAGGACATGTTGTAATGTATAGAGATACTGATATAGTTCTAGAAACAGGACATGTTGTAATGTATAGAGATACTGATATAGATCTAGAAACAGGACATGTTATTGTACCTTTATTCCATGCTGTAATGTAGAGATACTGATATAGATCTAGAAACAGGACATGTTGTAATGTATAGAGATACTGATATAGATCTAGAAACAGGACATGTTGTAATGTATAGAGATACTGATATAGATCTAGAAACAGGACATGTTATAATGTATAGAGATACTTATATAGATCTAGAAACAGGACATGTTATAATGTATAGAGATACTGATATAGATCTAGAAACAGGACATGTTGTAATGTATATAGATACTGATATAGATCTAGAAACAGGACATGTTGTAATGTATAGAGATACTGATATAGATCTAGAAACAGGACATGTTATAATGTATAGAGATACTGATATAGATCTAGAAACAGGACATGTTGTAATGTATATAGATACTGATATAGATCTAGAAACAGGACATGTTGTAATGTATAGAGATACTGATATAGATCTAGAAACAGGACATGTTGTAATGTATAGAGATACTGATATAGATCTAGAAACAGGACATGTTGTAATGTATATAGATACTGATATAGATCTAGAAACAGGACATGTTGTAATGTGTAGAGATACTGATATAGATCTAGAAACAGGACATGTTATTGTACCTTTATTCCATACTGTAATGTATAGAGATACTGATATAGTTCTAGAAACAGGACATGTTGTAATGTATAGAGATACTGATATAGATCTAGAAACAGGACCTGTTATTGTACCTTTATTCCATGCTGTAATGTAGAGATACTGATATAGATCTAGAAACAGGACATGTTGTAATGTATAGAGATACTGATATAGATCTAGAAACAGGACATGTTATTGTACCTTTATTCCATACTGTAATGTAGAGATACTGATATAGATCTAGAAACAGGACATGCTGTAATGTATAGAGATACTGATATAGATCTAGAAACAGGACATGTTGTAATGTGTAGAGATACTGATATAGATCTAGAGACAGGACATGTTGTAATGTATAGAGATACTGATCTAGAAACAGGACATGTTGTAATGTGTAGAGATACTGATCTAGAAACAGGACATGCTGTAATGTATATAGATACTGATATAGATCTAGAAACAGGACATGTTGTAATGTAGAGATACTGATATAGTTCTAGAAATAGGACATGTTATTGTACCTTTATTCCATGCTGTAATGTATATAGATACTGATATCGTTCTAGAAACAGGACATGTTGTAATGTGTAGAGATACTGATATAGATCTAGAAACAGGACATGTTGTAATGTATATAGATACTGATATAGATCTAGAAACAGGACATGTGTAATGTATAGAGATACTGATATAGATCTAGAAACAGGACATGTTGTAATGTATATAGATACTGATATAGATCTAGAAACAGGACATGTTGTAATGTATAGAGATACTGATATAGATCTAGAAACAGGACATGTTGTAATGTTTAGAGATACTGATATAGATCTAGAAACAGGACATGTTGTAATGTATATAGATACTGATATAGATCTAGAAACAGGACATGTTGTAATGTATAGAGATACTGATATAGATCTAGAAACAGGACATGTTGTATTGTATAGAGATACTGATATAGATCTAGAAACAGGACATGTTGTATTGTATAGAGATACTGATATAGATCTAGAAACAGGACATGCTGTAATGTAGAGATACTGATATAGTTCTAGAAACAGGACATGTTGTATTGTATAGAGATACTGATATAGATCTAGAAACAGGACATGTTGTATTGTATAGAGATACTGATATAGATCTAGAAACAGGACATGTTGTATTGTATAGAGATACTGATATAGATCTAGAAACAGGACATGTTGTATTGTATAGAGATACTGATATAGATCTAGAAACAGGACATGTTGTATTGTATAGAGATACTGATATAGATCTAGAAACAGGACATGTTGTATTGTATAGAGATACTGATATAGATCTAGAAACAGGACATGCTGTAATGTAGAGATACTGATATAGTTCTAGAAACAGGACATGTTGTATTGTATAGAGATACTGATATAGTTCTAGAAACAGGACATGGTGTAATGAAGAGATACTGATATAGTTCTAGAAATAGGACATGTCATTGTACCTTTATTCCATGCTGTAATGTAGAGATACTGATATAGTTCTAGAAACAGGACATGTTGTAATGTATAGAGATACTGATATAGTTCTAGAAACAGGACATGTTGTAATGTATAGAGATACTGATATAGATCTAGAAACAGGACATGTTATTGTACCTTTATTCCATGCTGTAATGTAGAGATACTGATATAGATCTAGAAACAGGACATGTTGTAATGTATAGAGATACTGATATAGATCTAGAAACAGGACATGTTATAATGTATAGAGATACTTATATAGATCTAGAAACAGGACATGTTATAATGTATAGAGATACTGATATAGATCTAGAAACAGGACATGTTGTAATGTATATAGATACTGATATAGATCTAGAAACAGGACATGTTGTAATGTATAGAGATACTGATATAGATCTAGAAACAGGACATGTTATAATGTATAGAGATACTGATATAGATCTAGAAACAGGACATGTTGTAATGTATATAGATACTGATATAGATCTAGAAACAGGACATGTTGTAATGTATAGAGATACTGATATAGATCTAGAAACAGGACATGTTGTAATGTATAGAGATACTGATATAGATCTAGAAACAGGACATGTTGTAATGTATATAGATACTGATATAGATCTAGAAACAGGACATGTTGTAATGTGTAGAGATACTGATATAGATCTAGAAACAGGACATGTTATTGTACCTTTATTCCATACTGTAATGTATAGAGATACTGATATAGTTCTAGAAACAGGACATGTTGTAATGTATAGAGATACTGATATAGATCTAGAAACAGGACCTGTTATTGTACCTTTATTCCATGCTGTAATGTAGAGATACTGATATAGATCTAGAAACAGGACATGTTGTAATGTATAGAGATACTGATATAGATCTAGAAACAGGACATGTTATTGTACCTTTATTCCATACTGTAATGTAGAGATACTGATATAGATCTAGAAACAGGACATGCTGTAATGTATAGAGATACTGATATAGATCTAGAAACAGGACATGTTGTAATGTGTAGAGATACTGATATAGCTCTAGAGACAGGACATGTTGTAATGTATAGAGATACTGATCTAGAAACAGGACATGTTGTAATGTGTAGAGATACTGATCTAGAAACAGGACATGCTGTAATGTATATAGATACTGATATAGATCTAGAAACAGGACATGTTGTAATGTAGAGATACTGATATAGTTCTAGAAATAGGACATGTTATTGTACCTTTATTCCATGCTGTAATGTATATAGATACTGATATCGTTCTAGAAACAGGACATGTTGTAATGTGTAGAGATACTGATATAGATCTAGAAACAGGACATGTTGTAATGTATATAGATACTGATATAGATCTAGAAACAGGACATGTTGTAATGTATAGAGATACTGATATAGATCTAGAAACAGGACATGTTGTAATGTATATAGATACTGATATAGATCTAGAAACAGGACATGTTGTAATGTATATAGATACTGATATAGATCTAGAAACAGGACATGTTATTGTACCTTTATTCCATGCTGTAATGTATAGAGATACTGATATAGATCTAGAAACAGGACATGTTATTGTACCTTTATTCCATGTTGTAATGTAGAGAGATACTGATATAGATCTAGAAACAGGACATGCTATAATGTAGAGAGATACTGATATAGATCTAGAAACAGGACATGTTATTGTACCTTTATTCCATGTTGTAATGTATAGAGATACTGATATAGATCTAGAAACAGGACCTGTTATTGTACCTTTATTCCATGCTGTAATGTAAAGAGATACTGATATAGCTCTATCACAATAAAGGCAGTTCGCTGATAATTTCTCCATTGAATGGATATTTCATTGGTGTTGTAGTAAAATGGCAGTAAAAATACCCTACCATAACTGATCTCATAACAGTTCCTTTAGGAGTTAAGGAGCGTAATGGATTCACAGCTCATACTGTAGCTGAATTCACATGCTTGCTTCCATTTCTGTGAGTCATTGTGTCAGAGATGGTCTTCCTCTGCTTGCTTTAACTTCATCTAAAGTACAGTGTATAACACCTATTAGTGTGCTTTTCTGCTACAGAAAAAAGAGGATTTGTAATCATGGTTATCTTTTCATTTCTATCTACAGGATCCTGTCTCATGGAGCTGTTGTCAAAGGCTGGACTAGAAGATCATTATGAAAACAAGCTGACGTTAAGTACTGTCCTTGAGATAAATGCTGATACTACATCAGATGAACCTCTTACCACTATGCAGTCACTTCCAGGGGCCTTCCTGAAGAAATTAATGATGGCAAATGTGAATGCTAGGAGTGTTAAATGTCTGACCACTGAACAGGAGGTTTCCTATTGTGGTGTAGACAACCTGGACACTGACTCTGATAGCAGCGATGTCATTAATCCACTGGACCTGATCACAGCCCTGTTTCTGTGTTCAGATGGTTTCCTGCAGCAGGAGATGGTCCAGAAAATGTCCATGTGTCAGTTTGCTGTTCCTCTGCTGCTGCCCAACTGTGACACAGAACACATCACTTTGATGCTGTGGGCCTTGAGGGACATAGTGAGGAAGTTTAGATCGTCTTCCCAAACATCCACAAAGACTTTTGTGGAGGAGAGAATAGTTCTCTCTGATATTCCTATGGTGTCCTTTGTTAGGCTAGGGGAGAGTAGCTTGTCCAAGTCTCAGATCTTGAACAAGTTGCTTAGTAACCCTCAACAGTACCATGATACATTTGTTCATGATGATATGGAATGTGGCGATGTCCCTCGGCAAATCTCAGATGGTCTGGTTGAAATCAGCTGGTACTTTCCATGTGGGAACAGAAACATAGACACGTTCACTAAGCCTGTGTCTGTTGCCAATCTCAGAGGAGACATCAAGTCCTTTGAAAAACAGTTCTCCTTTCTGTGTCAAACATCAGCTGCAGTTTACATTTTCATTGATGATTTCGAGGCCGATTTCAAGGTTTTGGAAGGCAAAGTTACAAAAACAGAGTTATTTCTGGTTGTCAATTCTCAGAATAAAACATTCAGGGTGGACACATTGAATAAAATGATCACAAACTACAGTATCAACCCAACAAATGTGATTGTGAAGAAGAAGAAAAATGATGTACAATTTGTCAAAACCCTGCAGTCCTCTGTGGGTGACATCATTGAAAAAAGTAAAAACAGATTGACAATTGAAAACATGGCTGACGTGGCTCATCAGTTTGGGATTCTGGTTGATGAAGACAGGGATGAGTGTCAAAGTGCCAGGAAGACAGCAGGTGACATCACCAGGAACATCACAGACACAATTCAATTCAAAGATGAACAGCTACCCTTACAAGGAACAATCTGGAAAGAGCTTTCCCAGTTGGAGAAAGAGAGATGTAGACTGAGAAAAGCAGGGGATCAAACAATTGAACTCTACAAGAGCTCTCTGAAGAAAGACGAGGAAGAGTTGAGGAAGAAGCAACATAAATGTGACATGTCCAGTGCAATGACAAGATTCATTTCTGGAATGTCAAAATCAGGACCTGAGAGATCCTATTTCCTCAAATGGATGCAGATAAATCTGGACAATCTGTCACGTAAGAACATGTCTGGTTTGCGGGACCGGTACAAAAATCTTTGCCAACATTCTCCGGAGAAAAAAGATGACATTAAACATTTGGATAAGCAATTATCTGACTGTTCCTTAGGTCTTGAACACTTCCTGCGTGAGTTGGGCCAGTTATATGAAGCTGCCTGCTCCCTCCCTGAAGACAGTCCTAAAAGGAAACAGATGGAGCATCTCCCTGGATTGTGTGCTCAGATGCTGTTGGATGGTTTCCCCATTGAGCTTGTGGATGGAGATGCATCAAATATCCCTCTGAAATGGATATCAGCTGTTCTGACTCAGCTTCATACTCTTGTCCAATCCAATAGCAAGATCCGGGTTGTTACAGTTTTAGGGGTTCAAAGCACTGGGAAGTCCACTCTCCTCAACACCATGTTTGGAGTCCAGTTTGCTGTCAGCAGTGGAAGATGCACCAGAGGGGCCTTCATGCTGCTGATTAAAGTCAACAAAGAACTCAAGGAGGAGCTGAAATGTGACTTCATCATGGTGATTGACACAGAGGGGTTGAAATCACCAGAGTTGGCTCAACTAGATGATAGTCATGAACATGACAATGAACTGGCCACACTGGTGATTGGACTCAGTGATGTCACTATCATCAACATCGCCATGGAGAACTCCACAGAGATGAAAGACATTCTACAGATTGTTGTTCATGCTTTTATCAGGATGAAGGAAGTGGGGAAGAAGCCGATATGTAATTTTGTGCACCAGAATGTGTCAGACATGTCTGCTCATGACAACAACATGAGGGACAGGAAGAAGTTGTTGGAACAGTTGAATGAAATGACCCAGGCAGCAGCCAGAATGGAGAAGAAGGAGAATATCACCAAGTTCACTGATGTGATGGAGTATGATCCAGACACAAGCAGCTGCTACATCCCAGGACTCTGGCATGGGACTCCCCCTATGGCTCCAGTCAATGCTGGATACAGTGAGGCTGTGTACAACTTCAAAAAGACCTTGATGAAAGATTTTGGTAAATGCCAGAAAAATGATGACTTGACACATTTCTTGAAGTGGACACAAAGCTTGTGGGATGCAGTGAAATTTGAGAAATTCATCTTTAGTTTCAGAAACAGCTTGGTTGCAGATGCATACTCCAGATTATGCTCGGAGTACAATAGTTGGGAATGGGCCTTCCAGAAGGAGATGTATAAATGGATGGTCAGTGCTGAAACTAAAATGTCCAATATTGGCATGTCAGATCAACATCCCCAGAGGTCCATAAGAGATGTGCTACAAGACTTAATGATAGAAGCATCTGAGAAGCTTTCAGAGGGAGAAAAGGAAATCCAAGACAATCTAGTAAAATACTTTGAAAAGGAAGATGGCCATGTCAATCTTGTCGAAAAATTCAAGGAGGACTTTGTGTCCAGTGCCAAAACTCTGAGAAAGGAGATAGAAAACACAGTGAGAAACAACCTGCAAGGAGCTGTTGAAATCAAAGAGGGAATGACAGAACTGAACAACATCAAGAGCTCTCAGGCCAGTACAATGGAAAAGCAGGTTCTGACTCTGCTGCAGATCTGTAAAAATAAAGAATCAGTTCTATCAGATGAGGCCCTCAGTAAAGAGTTTGAAATCATGTGGAGGAACACTCTGTCTGAGATACACTTCAAAGGACTCCAAACAAGAAATGTGGCTCAAGCTGCCTTCCTCATGTTACGTGATAATCTGACAATGAGGGGGAGTCATGTCAACAAGATGTTGTTTGGAAACAGTCTGGTGGATTGTGGGAGAAAAGCTTTTGTTTTGGAATCAGACAGTTGGTGGCAGCAGGCTAAAAACACAGTAAAGCACTGGGATCCCAACCATCACAGGAAAAAACTACAAGACATCTGTGATGACATCATGAGACAGTGTCAGGAATTTGTAACCCAGAGGGTGAAAAGCAAGTGCGATTACCATGACACTCACATCAAAGAACTGCTTAGTATAATTGACAAAACATTGCATCAACACACACAAGTGAAAGCCAGTGAGGAATGTGAGGTTTCTCTCAAACAACATATCTGTGGCAGAGCAGCCATAGAGTTTCAGAAGATGCATGATGATTTCATTGAAGTCAATGACCCAAGGAAGTGTCTGGAAAAGTCTAAGAACAAGTACCTTACTGAGTTCAAAGACTTGTTTCATAACCGAGACCAGTGCCAAAAGAAAGCCAAGGAGTTCTCAAAGCTCTTACAGCCAGCTGTACAGGACTATGTGACCAAAATGATTGGTCCTGATGTGGTTGATGAAGTGAAGACAGGTGAAGGGTCACAGGATTACAGCACAAGAGGGGCTTTCCAGTTTTCCATTTTGAAACAGCTCTTGACAGATGGAGAATATGAGAAATATAAAGAGTACATTAACCATTATGAAAGCTTTGTGAAGGACCGGCTGTTTGACCAAATTGTCCAACGACTTTCAAAGGACAACGGTCTGAAGAAACTAGAGATAAAACATCTGTCAGAGATAGTCAAAGTCATAATTGCTGCCATTTCAAATGTCAGCGATAAAGCTAATGCAATTGATATCAAGACATTCATTAACATTATTTGCGATGCTCTTGCAGAGAAGCTTGTCTTTCCTAAAGATGCTCTGGATTCCATTCTGATGCTTATTCTTAAAGATGCAAACACAAAGCAGTTTGCTGACTTCCTCACAGATTTAGTGGGAGAAATGGAGAAGTCACTGGAAGCTGAGTACATCAAGGGAGGAGACATCAAAGAGAGACTCAGATCTCTGCCGTTCAAGCCTCAGGACGAGATGTTCACCAGTCTGTTTGGCTGTGGAGAACAATGTCCCTTCTGTGGTGTACCTTGTGAAGCAGGGGGGATAAAGCACAAAACACACCATGCCTCCATTCACCGTTCAGAAGGTATCAATGGTTATAGGGATCGTTGTTCACAGAAATTAGTAATAGAGATATGTTCATCTCTTGTGGTTAGTGACACATTATTCTCCAATGCCAAGACTGGAGGAACATTTCACCCCTACAAGGACTACCAGACACATTACCCTGACTGGTTAATAACTGGAGATTCCAGCATTGAGGCTTCAGATTACTGGAAGTATGTGATGACCAAATTCAATGAGAACATTGCTACAGACACATGTGCACTCCCTGCAGATCTCCCAGGGGACTGGAAGGCTTTAACACCCGATGATGCAACGAAGAGCTTGAAAAGGTCATTCAACATGAAATAAAGTGGAGTACTATATAATGACTTGCTGAACAAAAACATGATTGATTTTTCATAGACTTAACAACCAGAAATGACATATCACAGAATCAACATATGTAGAACCAGTCGTCTCAATAAAGTTTTTGAAATAATGTGCAGATCTTTCAATACCCAATACAATGAAAAGAACAACTGCAGCAGGAAAAACACATTTGCAGATGCATTCATAAACTATGTAACATCTTAGGAATCTACAGATCAGATGTTCCATAATGAAATAGCTAAAGGAGTAGGAATACAACATTTAATGTCAAAATGTAGATGTAAGCAAAACGCTTCAAGCTACATTCTGAACACCAACAAATCAGTAAATCTGAACACCAACAAATCAGTAAATCTGAACACCAACAAGTTAACCAACAGATTCAGAGGTGCTTTACTTGCTAATGTCCATAAGTAAACACAATACACAGGTAACTAAGGAGCTAGTCTAGATAAACACAATACACAGGCAAATAAGGAGCTGGTAATTTAATTTCTGTTATAATAATTATATTTCTCTCATGTACTTACCATCTAACCTATGGCTTGATATTCCTTAATCACAGATTAATGATTAGAAGTGACTGCATGGTCGTTTAGTGGTAAACGGTTGGCTTGGCTTTGGTTTTTGTCATTTGACATTTAGCATTTTAATCTTAATGTAATTTTATTGGGAAAAAATGCATTAGTTTTTTTCATATAGAAGGTATTATACATTGATTATACTTTGAATAATTTATTTTAGCAACAATGATTACTAAGAATATTTAAAATCTGTTTTTGTTGGAC
>NC_048583.1:7957931-8012931 GCF_013265735.2 Oncorhynchus mykiss | reverse complement strand
GCACTATGTAGGGAATAGGGCTCTGGTCTAAAGTAGTGCACTATATAGGGAATAGGGCTCTGGTCTAAAGTAGTGCACTATATAGGGAATAGGGCTCTGGTCTAAAGTAGTGCACTATATAGGGAATAGGGTTCTGGTCAAAAGTAGTGCACTATATAGGGAATAGGGCTCTGGTCTAAAGTAGTGCACTATATAGGGAATAGGGCTCTGGTCTAAAGTAGTGCACTATGTAGGGAATAGGGCTCTGGTCTAAAGTAGTGCGCTGTGTAGGGAATAGGGCTCTGGTCTAAAGTAGTGCGCTATGTAGGGAATAGGGCTCTGGTCTAAAGTAGTGCACTATATAGGGAATAGGGTTCTGGTCTAAAGTAGTGCACTATGTAGGAAATAGGGCTCTGGTCTAAAGTAGTGCACTATGTAGGGAATAGGGCTCTGGTCTAAAGTAGTGCACTATATAGGGAATAGGGCTCTGGTCTAAAGTAGTGCACTATATAGGGAATAGGGCTCTGGTCTAAAGTAGTGCACTATGTAGGGAATAGGGCTCTGGTCTAAAGTAGTGCAATATATAGGGAATAGGGCTCTGGTCTAAAGTAGTGCACTATGTAGGGAATAGGGTTCTGGTCAAAAGTAGTGAACTATGTAGGGAATAGGGCTCTGGTCTAAAGTAGTGCACTATGTAGGGAATAGGGCTCTTATAGTGTCTATGTAGACACTATAACATTACCTACCACCCAGAGACTGGTACACTACTCTCTCTATAGACACTATAACATTACCTACCACCCAGAGACTGGTAAACTACTCTCTCTGTATACACTATAACATTACCTACCACCCAGAGACTGGTAAACTACTCTCTCTGTATACACTATAACATTACCTACCACCCAGAGACTGGTAAACTACTCTCTGTAGACACTATAACATTACCTACCACCCAGAGACTGGTACACTACTCTCTCTGTAGACACTATAACATTACCTACCACCCAGAGACTGGTAAACTACTCTCTCTGTAGACACTATAACATTACCTACCACCCAGAGACTGGTACACTACTCTCTCTCTAGACACTATAACATTACCTACCACCCAGAGACTGGTACACTACTCTCTCTGTAGACACTATAACATTACCTACCACCCAGAGACTGGTACACTACTCTCTCTGTAGACACTATAACATTACCTACCACCCAGAGACTGGTACACTACTCTCTCTATAGACACTATAACATTACCTACCACCCAGAGACTGGTACACTACTCTCTC
Source organism: Oncorhynchus mykiss (assembly GCF_013265735.2). NCBI lineage: Eukaryota > Metazoa > Chordata > Actinopteri > Salmoniformes > Salmonidae > Oncorhynchus > Oncorhynchus mykiss. The sequence goes on along the minus strand of NC_048583.1, from coordinate 8,011,660 downwards.
TAGACACTATAACATTACCTACCACCCAGAGACTGGTACACTACTCTCTCTGTAGACACTATAACATTACCTACCACCCAGAGACTGGTACACTACTCTCTCTATAGACACTATAACATTACCTACCACCCAGAGACTGGTACACTACTCTCTCTAGACACTATAACATTACCTACCACCCAGAGACTGGTACACTACTCTCTCTAGACACTATAACATTACCTACCACCCAGAGACTGGTACACTACTCTCTCTATAGACACTATAACATTACCTACCACCCAGAGACTGGTACACTACTCTCTCTAGACACTATAACATTACCTACCACCCAGAGACTGGTACACTACTCTCTCTGTAGACACTATACCATTACCTACCACCCAGAGACTGGTACACTACTCTCTCTGTAGACACTATAACATTACCTACCACCCAGAGACTGGTACACTACTCTCTCTCTAGACACTATAACATTACCTACCACCCAGAGACTGGTACACTACTCTCTCTATAGACACTATAACATTACCTACCACCCAGAGACTGGTACACTACTCTCTCTGTAGACACTATAACATTACCTACCACCCAGAGACTAGTACACTACTCTCTCTATAGACACTATAATATTACCTACCACCCAGAGACTGGTACACTACTCTCTATAGACACTATAACATTACCTACCACCCAGAGACTGGTACACTACTCTCTATAGACACTATAACATTACCTACCACCCAGAGACTGGTACACTACTCTCTCTATAGACACTATAACATTACCTACCACCCAGAGACTGGTACACTACTCTCTCTCTAGACACTATAACATTACCTACCACCCAGAGACTGGTACACTACTCTCTCTATAGACACTATGATATTACCTACCACCCAGAGACTGGTACACTACTCTCTATAGACACTATAACATTACCTACCACCCAGAGACTAGTACACTACTCTCTAGACACTATAACATTACCTACCACCCAGAGACTGGTACACTACTCTCTATAGACACTATAACATTACCTACCACCCAGAGACTGGTACACTACTCTCTCTGTAGACACTATAACATTACCTACCACCCAGAGACTGGTACACTACTCTCTCTCTAGACACTATAACATTATCTACCACCCAGAGACTGGTACACTACTCTCTCTATAGACACTATAATATTACCTACCACCCAGAGACTGGTACACTACTCTCTCTGTAGACACTATAACATTACCTACCACCCAGAGACTGGTACACTACTCTCTCTGTAGACACTATAACATTACCTACCACCCAGAGACTGGTACACTACTCTCTCTGTAGACACTATAGCATTACCTACCACCCAGAGACTGGTACACTACTCTCTCTCTAGACACTATAACATTACCTACCACCCAGAGACTGGTAAACTACTCTCTCTAGACACTATAACATTACCTACCACCCAGAGACTGGTAAACTACTCTCTCTAGACACTATAACATTACCTACCACCCAGAGACTGGTACACTACTCTCTCTAGACACTATAACATTACCTACCACCCAGAGACTAGTACACTACTCTCTCTCTAGACACTATAACATTACCTACCACCCAGAGACTGGTACACTACTCTCTCTAGACACTATAACATTACCTACCACCCAGAGACTGGTAAACTACTCTCTGTAGACACTATAACATTACCTACCACCCAGAGACTGGTACACTACTCTCTCTATAGACACTATAATATTACCTACCACCCAGAGACTGGTACACTACTCTCTATAGACACTATAACATTACCTACCACCCAGAGACTGGTAAACTACTCTCTCTGTATACACTATAACATTACCTACCACCCAGAGACTGGTACACTACTCTCTCTCTGTAGACACTATAACATTACCTACCACCCAGAGACTGGTACACTACTCTCTGTAGACACTATAACATTACCTACCACCCAGAGACTGGTACACTACTCTCTCTATAGACACTATAACATTACCTACCACCCAGAGACTGGTACACTACTCTCTCTGTAGACACTATAACATTACCTACCACCCAGAGACTGGTACACTACTCTCTCTGTAGACACTATAACATTACCTACCACCCAGAGACTGGTACACTACTCTCTCTCTGTAGACACTATAACATTACCTACCACCCAGAGACTGGTACACTACTCTCTGTAGACACTATAACATTACCTACCACCCAGAGACTGGTACACTACTCTCTCTATAGACACTATAACATTACCTACCACCCAGAGACTGGTACACTACTCTCTCTGTAGACACTATAACATTACCTACCACCCAGAGACTGGTACACTACTCTCTCTATAGACACTATAACATTACCTACCACCCAGAGACTGGTAAACTACTCTCTGTAGACACTATAGCATTACCTACCACCCAGAGACTGGTACACTACTCTCTCTCTGTAGACACTATAACATTACCTACCACCCAGAGACTGGTACACTACTCTCTCTGTAGACACTATAACATTACCTACCACCCAGAGACTGGTACACTACTCTCTCTGTAGACACTATAACATTACCTACCACCCAGAGACTGGTAAACTACTCTCTCTGTAGACACTATAACATTACCTACCACCCAGAGACTGGTACACTACTCTCTCTGTAGACACTATAACATTACCTACCACCCAGAGACTGGTAAACTACTCTCTCTGTAGACACTATAACATTACCTACCACCCAGAGACTGGTACACTACTCTCTCTGTAGACACTATAACATTACCTACCACCCAGAGACTGGTACACTACTCTCTCTGTAGACACTATAATATTACCTACCACCCAGAGACTGGTACACTACTCTCTCTGTAGACACTATAACATTACCTACCACCCAGAGACTGGTACACTACTCTCTCTAGACACTATAACATTACCTACCACCCAGAGACTGGTACACTACTCTCTCTGTAGACACTATAACATTACCTACCACCCAGAGACTGGTACACTACTCTCTCTGTAGACACTATAACATTACCTACCACCCAGAGACTGGTACACTACTCTCTCTGTAGACACTATAACATTACCTACCACCCAGAGACTGGTACACTACTCTCTCTAGACACTATAACATTACCTACCACCCAGAGACTGGTACACTACTCTCTCTCTGTAGACACTATAACATTACCTACCACCCAGAGACTGGTACACTACTCTCTCTAGACACTATAACATTACCTACCACCCAGAGACTGGTACACTACTCTCTCTAGACACTATAACATTACCTACCACCCAGAGACTGGTACACTACTCTCTCTGTATACACTATAACATTACCTACCACCCAGAGACTGGTACACTACTCTCTCTCTGTAGACACTATAACATTACCTACCACCCAGAGACTGGTACACTACTCTCTCTAGACACTATAACATTACCTACCACCCAGAGACTGGTAAACTACTCTCTCTGTATACACTATAACATTACCTACCACCCAGAGACTGGTACACTACTCTCTCTCTGTAGACACTATAACATTACCTACCACCCAGAGACTGGTACACTACTCTCTGTAGACACTATAACATTACCTACCACCCAGAGACTGGTACACTACTCTCTCTATAGACACTATAACATTACCTACCACCCAGAGACTGGTACACTACTCTCTCTGTAGACACTATAACATTACCTACCACCCAGAGACTGGTACACTACTCTCTCTGTAGACACTATAACATTACCTACCACCCAGAGACTGGTACACTACTCTCTCTCTGTAGACACTATAACATTACCTACCACCCAGAGACTGGTACACTACTCTCTGTAGACACTATAACATTACCTACCACCCAGAGACTGGTACACTACTCTCTCTATAGACACTATAACATTACCTACCACCCAGAGACTGGTACACTACTCTCTCTGTAGACACTATAACATTACCTACCACCCAGAGACTGGTACACTACTCTCTCTATAGACACTATAACATTACCTACCACCCAGAGACTGGTAAACTACTCTCTGTAGACACTATAGCATTACCTACCACCCAGAGACTGGTACACTACTCTCTCTCTGTAGACACTATAACATTACCTACCACCCAGAGACTGGTACACTACTCTCTCTGTAGACACTATAACATTACCTACCACCCAGAGACTGGTACACTACTCTCTCTGTAGACACTATAACATTACCTACCACCCAGAGACTGGTAAACTACTCTCTCTGTAGACACTATAACATTACCTACCACCCAGAGACTGGTACACTACTCTCTCTGTAGACACTATAACATTACCTACCACCCAGAGACTGGTAAACTACTCTCTCTGTAGACACTATAACATTACCTACCACCCAGAGACTGGTACACTACTCTCTCTGTAGACACTATAACATTACCTACCACCCAGAGACTGGTACACTACTCTCTCTGTAGACACTATAATATTACCTACCACCCAGAGACTGGTACACTACTCTCTCTGTAGACACTATAACATTACCTACCACCCAGAGACTGGTACACTACTCTCTCTAGACACTATAACATTACCTACCACCCAGAGACTGGTACACTACTCTCTCTGTAGACACTATAACATTACCTACCACCCAGAGACTGGTACACTACTCTCTCTGTAGACACTATAACATTACCTACCACCCAGAGACTGGTACACTACTCTCTCTGTAGACACTATAACATTACCTACCACCCAGAGACTGGTACACTACTCTCTCTAGACACTATAACATTACCTACCACCCAGAGACTGGTACACTACTCTCTCTCTGTAGACACTATAACATTACCTACCACCCAGAGACTGGTACACTACTCTCTCTAGACACTATAACATTACCTACCACCCAGAGACTGGTACACTACTCTCTCTAGACACTATAACATTACCTACCACCCAGAGACTGGTACACTACTCTCTCTGTATACACTATAACATTACCTACCACCCAGAGACTGGTACACTACTCTCTCTCTGTAGACACTATAACATTACCTACCACCCAGAGACTGGTACACTACTCTCTCTAGACACTATAACATTACCTACCACCCAGAGACTGGTAAACTACTCTCTCTGTATACACTATAACATTACCTACCACCCAGAGACTGGTACACTACTCTCTCTCTGTAGACACTATAACATTACCTACCACCCAGAGACTGGTACACTACTCTCTGTAGACACTATAACATTACCTACCACCCAGAGACTGGTACACTACTCTCTCTATAGACACTATAACATTACCTACCACCCAGAGACTGGTACACTACTCTCTCTGTAGACACTATAACATTACCTACCACCCAGAGACTGGTACACTACTCTCTCTGTAGACACTATAACATTACCTACCACCCAGAGACTGGTACACTACTCTCTCTCTGTAGACACTATAACATTACCTACCACCCAGAGACTGGTACACTACTCTCTGTAGACACTATAACATTACCTACCACCCAGAGACTGGTACACTACTCTCTCTATAGACACTATAACATTACCTACCACCCAGAGACTGGTACACTACTCTCTCTGTAGACACTATAACATTACCTACCACCCAGAGACTGGTACACTACTCTCTGTAGACACTATAACATTACCTACCACCCAGAGACTGGTACACTACTCTCTCTATAGACACTATAACATTACCTACCACCCAGAGACTGGTACACTACTCTCTCTAGACACTATAACATTACCTACCACCCAGAGACTGGTACACTACTCTCTCTATAGACACTATAACATTACCTACCACCCAGAGACTGGTAAACTACTCTCTGTAGACACTATAGCATTACCTACCACCCAGAGACTGGTAAACTACTCTCTGTAGACACTATAACATTACCTACCACCCAGAGACTGGTAAACTACTCTCTGTAGACACTATAGCATTACCTACCACCCAGAGACTGGTACACTACTCTCTCTCTGTAGACACTATAACATTACCTACCACCCAGAGACTGGTACACTACTCTCTCTGTAGACACTATAACATTACCTACCACCCAGAGACTGGTAAACTACTCTCTCTGTAGACACTATAACATTACCTACCACCCAGAGACTGCTACACTACTCTCTCTATAGACACTATAACATTACCTACCACCCAGAGACTGGTACACTACTCTCTCTATAGACACTATAACATTACCTACCACCCAGAGACTGGTACACTACTCTCTCTATAGACACTATAACATTACATACCACCCAGAGACTGGTAAACTACTCTCTCTGTAGACACTATAACATTACCTACCACCCAGAGACTGGTACACTACTCTCTCTGTAGACACTATAACATTACCTACCACCCAGAGACTGGTAAACTACTCTCTCTGTAGACACTATAGCATTACCTACCACCCAGAGACTGGTACACTACTCTCTCTGTAGACACTATAACATTACCTACCACCAAGAGACTGGTACACTACTCTCTCTGTAGACACTATAATATTACCTACCACCCAGAGACTGGTACACTACTCTCTCTGTAGACACTATAACATTACCTACCACCCAGAGACTGGTACACTACTCTCTCTAGACACTATAACATTACCTACCACCCAGAGACTGGTACACTACTCTCTCTGTAGACACTATAACATTACCTACCACCCAGAGACTGGTACACTACTCTCTCTGTAGACACTATAACATTACCTACCACCCAGAGACTGGTACACTACTCTCTCTGTAGACACTATAACATTACCTACCACCCAGAGACTGGTACAATACTCTCTCTAGACACTATAACATTACCTACCACCCAGAGACTGGTACACTACTCTCTCTCTGTAGACACTATAACATTACCTACCACCCAGAGACTGGTACACTACTCTCTCTAGACACTATAACATTACCTACCACCCAGAGACTGGTACACTACTCTCTCTAGACACTATAACATTACCTACCACCCAGAGACTGGTACACTACTCTCTCTGTATACACTATAACATTACCTACCACCCAGAGACTGGTACACTACTCTCTCTATAGACACTATAACATTACCTACCACCCAGAGACTGGTACACTACTCTCTCTATAGACACTATAACATTACCTACCACCCAGAGACTGGTACACTACTCTCTCTATAGACACTATAACATTACCTACCACCCAGAGACTGGTAAACTACTCTCTCTGTAGACACTATAACATTACCTACCACCCAGAGACTGGTACACTACTCTCTCTCTAGACACTATAACATTACCTACCACCCAGAGACTGGTACACTACTCTCTCTGTAGACACTATAACATTACCTACCACCCAGAGACTGGTACACTACTCTCTCTCTCTAGACACTATAACATTACCTACCACCCAGAGACTGGTACACTACTCTCTCTGTAGACACTATAACATTACCTACCACCCAGAGACTGGTACACTACTCTCTCTGTAGACACTATAACATTACCTACCACCCAGAGACTGGTACACTACTCTCTCTAGACACTATAACATTACCTACCACCCAGAGACTGGTACACTACTCTCTCTAGACACTATAACATTACCTACCACCCAGAGACTGGTACACTACTCTCTCTGTAGACACTATAACATTACCTACCACCCAGAGACTGGTACACTACTCTCTCTCTCTAGACACTATAACATTACCTACCACCCAGAGACTGGTACACTACTCTCTCTGTAGACACTATAACATTACCTACCACCCAGAGACTGGTACACTACTCTCTATAGACACTATAACATTACCTACCACCCAGAGACTGGTACACTACTCTCTCTAGACACTATAACATTACCTACCACCCAGAGACTGGTACACTACTCTCTCTAGACACTATAACATTACCTACCACCCAGAGACTGGTACACTACTCTCTCTATACACTATAACATTACCTACCACCCAGAGACTGGTACACTACTCTCTATAGACACTATAATATTACCTACCACCCAGAGACTGGTACACTACTCTCTGTAGACACTATAACATTACCTACCACCCAGAGACTGGTACACTACTCTCTCTAGACACTATAACATTACCTACCACCCAGAGACTGGTACACTACTCTCTCTATAGACACTATAATATTACCTACCACCCAGAGACTGGTACACTACTCTCTCTATAGACACTATAACATTACCTACCACCCAGAGACTGCTCAAGGCTACACAGGAGACACTCAATATGCACACACAAACACACAAACACATACTCAAGTACACACACACACACACACACACACACACACTTACACTCAGATGGTCTCTATGTTTCCTAGCAGAGGTGAGGCCAAATGCACTCTGACTTTAATGGACACCGGGACAGTGAGTCTGGTGTGTGTGTGTGTGTGTGTGTGTGTGTGTGTGTGTGTGTGTGTGTGTGTGTGTGTGTGTGTGTGTGTGTGTGTGTGTGTGTGTGTGTGTGTGTGTTGCTCGTTGCTGTCTGCAGTAGGAGTGTTATAGTGTATGTGTGTCTTGTGTCCAGTACATAAACTCAGTGTATTGTCAGCTGTACAGTAGTAAACCTTCCTCCTCTTCTGGTCTCTAACCTGGGTGGGTCGAGCCCAGAATGCTGATTGGCTGACAGCTGTGGTATATCAGACCGTATTCCACGGGTATGACAAAACATTTATTTGTGCTGCTCTAATTACGTTGGTAACCAGTTTATCAAAGCAATAAGACACCTTGAGGGTTTGTGGTATATGGCAAATGTAGAACGGCTAAGGGCTGTATCCAGGCACTCCACATTGCGTCGTGTCTAAGAACAGCCCTTAGCCGTGGTATATTGACCACATACCACACCTCCTCGTGCCTTATTAATTAATGACACTTCATCCACACTAGAGGTCAACTCAGGTTCATGATTTAATTCCGTTCACATCAACTCCACCGTCATGTGGAGAAGATCTAGCTCATCAAAATCCTTTTATCTCTCAGCACAAACTGTGTGAATCACAGGCCCAGAACACCCTGAGTTACTTCACGTGGCGGAGGGATATCGACAGGGGCCCTATATTTACTGTGTGCCCCGCTACCTATTAACGTGTCATGATACGGACATAAAGCTGAGTGATGCGTTTCTGGTGTGGACAACGTAGAGACCTTGGCCTGTATCCCAAATGGCCCCCGACCTCCTATTTAGTGCACTGCTTCTACAACAGTAGGTCATTAAATAGAAAAAAAGTGTGTCATTTGAGACGCCGGCCTGGACAGGGTGTTATTTAGGAGGTAGTGAAGATACTGCAAAGTGCTGTCCGACTCAGAAGTCTTCTGGCAGCCATCTTGTTGTGGCACGTTTTCCCAGTCGTATACTGTAAGTCATTGGAATACACAGGCGAATGGTCAATGTTAAAGCCCCCATGCAGTCTGTGTCATTTTCTTTTAAAATCCTCATTGTATCTCTAATATTTAATGAAAACAACATGTATTTTTTATCATTTATTCCCCTGAGCCTCCCTTGGCCCTTGAAATACTCCGTCTGATTGTCTGTGGGAGGTGTTAGGAAACACATTTGAAGATATTTACATACAGCCCTGATTGGCTGATAGGATGGTCTAGACCCCACCCCTTACCTAGATGAACAGTCATTGGTCTATAGTCCCAGTCGGTATTAGATAGAACGTTGCGGGTCCAACCACCTGTGAGGAAACAACATCCTGTGGTTACCTAGGTTACCCCATTGGCTCACTGCAAAAACTTGACCTTTAAAAAAAAATAATGTATATTTAAGAAAAGTACATGTCTCAAGATTACTGTTGTGTTGGACAGACAGCAGACGGTTATGTACAGGGTGTGTGTTGGACAGACGGCAGACGGTTATGTACAGGGTGTGTGTTGGACAGACGGCAGACGGTTATGTACAGGGTGTGTGTTGGACAGACGGCAGACGGTTATGTACAGGGTGTGTGTTGGACAGACGGCAGACGGTAATGTACAGGGTGTGTGTTAGATAGACGGCAGACGGTTATACACAGGGTGTGTGTTGGACAGACGGCAGACGGTTATACACAAGGTGTGTGTTAGATAGACAGCAGACGGTTATGTACAGGGTGTGTGTTAGATAGACAGCAGACGGTTATGTACAGGGTGTGTGTTAGATAGACGGCAGACGGTTATGTACAGGGTGTGTGTTAGATAGACGGCAGACGGTTATGTACAGGGTGTGTGTTAGATAGACGGCAGACGGTTATGTACAGGGTGTGTGTTAGATAGACAGCAGACGGTTATGTACAGGGTGTGTGTTAGATAGACAGCAGACGGTTATGTACAGGGTGTGTGTTAGATAGACGGCAGACGGTAATGTACAGGGTGTGTGTTGGATAGACAGCAGACGGTTATGTACAGGGTGTGTGTTGGACAGACGGCAGACGGTTATGTACAGGGTGTGTGTTAGATAGACAGCAGACGGTTATGTACAGGGTGTGTGTTAGATAGACAGCAGACGGTTATACACAGGGTGTGTGTTAGATAGACAGCAGAAGGTAATGTACAGGGTGTGTGTTAGATAGACAGCAGACGGTTATACACAGGGTGTGTGTTAGATAGACAGCAGACGGTTATGTACAGGGTGTGTGTTAGATAGACAGCAGACGGTTATACACAGGGTGTGTGTTAGATAGACAGCAGACGGTTATGTACAGGGTGTGTGTTAGATAGACAGCAGACGGTTATGTACAGGGTGTGTGTTAGATAGACAGTAGACGGTTATGTACAGGGTGTGTGTTGGACAGACAGCAGACGGTTATGTACAGGGTGTGTGTTAGATAGACAGCAGACGGTTATGTACAGGGTGTGTGTTAGATAGACAGCAGACGGTTATACACAGGGTGTGTGTTAGATAGACAGCAGAAGGTAATGTACAGGGTGTGTGTTGGACAGACAGCAGACGGTTATGTACAGGGTGTGTGTTGGATAGACAGCAGAAGGTAATGTACAGGGTGTGTGTTAGATAGAAGGCAGACGGTAATGTACAGGGTGTGTGTTGGATAGACGGCAGACGGTAATGTACAGGGTGTGTGTTAGATAGACAGCAGACGGTTATGTACAGGGTGTGTGTTAGATAGACGGCAGACGGTTATGTACAGGGTGTGTGTTAGATAGACGGCAGACGGTAATGTACAGGGTGTGTGTTGGATAGACGGCAGAAGGTAATGTACAGGGTGTGTGTTAGATAGACGGCAGACGGTAATGTACAGGGTGTGTGTTGGATAGACGGCAGAAGGTTATACACAGGGTGTGTGTTGGATAGACAGCAGAAGGTAATGTACAGGGTGTGTGTTAGATAGACGGTAGAAGGTTATGCACAGGGTGTGTGTTAGATAGACAGCAGAAGGTAATGTACAGGGTGTGTGTTGGACAGACGGCAGACGGTTATGTACAGGGTGTGTGTTAGATAGACAGCAGAAGGTAATGTACAGGGTGTGTGTTGGATAGACAGCAGACGGTTATGTACAGGGTGTGTGTTAGATAGACAGCAGAAGGTAATGTACAGGGTGTGTGTTGGACAGACGGCAGACGGTTATGTACAGGGTGTGTGTTAGATAGACAGCAGAAGGTAATGTACAGGGTGTGTGTTGGACAGACGGCAGACGGTTATGTACAGGGTGTGTGTTAGATAGCCAGCAGACGGTTATGTACAGGGTGTGTGTTGGACAGACGGCAGACGGTAATGCACAGGGTGTGTGTTAGATAGACAGCAGACGGTTATGTACAGGGTGTGTGTTAGATAGACGGCAGACGGTAATGTACAGGGTGTGTGTTGGATAGACAGCAGAAGGTAATGCACAGGGTGTGTGTTGGATAGACAGCAGAAGGTAATGCACAGGGTGTGTGTTGGATAGACAGCAGAAGGTAATGCACAGGGTGTGTGTTAGATAGACAGCAGACGGTAATGCACAGGGTGTGTGTTGGATAGACAGCAGACGGTAATGCACAGGGTGTGTGTTAGATAGACAGCAGACGGTAATGTACAGGGTGTGTGTTGGATAGACAGCAGAAGGTAATGCACAGGGTGTGTGTTAGATAGACAGCAGAAGGTAATGCACAGGGTGTGTGTTGGATAGACAGCAGAAGGTAATGCACAGGGTGTGTGTTAGATAGACAGCAGAAGGTAATGTACAGGGTGTGTGTTAGATAGACGGCAGACGGTTATGCACAGGGTGTGTGTTAGATTGACAGCAGACGGTTATGTACAGGGTGTGTGTTAGATAGACAGCAGACGGTTATGTACAGGGTGTGTGTTAGATAGACAGTAGACGGTTATGTACAGGGTGTGTGTTAGATAGACAGCAGATGGTTATGTACAGGGTGTGTGTTAGATAGACAGCAGACGGTTATGTACAGGGTGTGTGTTAGATAGACAGCAGACGGTAATGTACAGGGTGTGTGTTGGATAGACGGCAGAAGGTAATGTACAGGGTGTGTGTTAGATAGACGGCAGACGGTAATGTACAGGGTGTGTGTTGGATAGACGGCAGAAGGTAATGTACAGGGTGTGTGTTAGATAGACGGCAGACGGTAATGTACAGGGTGTGTGTTGGATAGACGGCAGAAGGTAATGTACAGGGTGTGTGTTAGATAGACAGCAGACGGTTATGTACAGGGTGTGTGTTAGATAGACAGCAGACGGTAATGTACAGGGTGTGTGTTGGATAGACGGCAGAAGGTAATGTACAGGGTGTGTGTTAGATAGACGGCAGACGGTTATGTACAGGGTGTGTGTTAGATAGACGGCAGACGGTAATGTACAGGGTGTGTGTTGGATAGACGGCAGACGGTAATGTACAGGGTGTGTGTTAGATAGACAGCAGACGGTTATGTACAGGGTGTGTGTTAGATAGACGGCAGACGGTTATGTACAGGGTGTGTGTTAGATAGACGGCAGACGGTAATGTACAGGGTGTGTGTTGGATAGACGGCAGAAGGTAATGTACAGGGTGTGTGTTAGATAGACGGCAGACGGTAATGTACAGGGTGTGTGTTGGATAGACGGCAGAAGGTTATACACAGGGTGTGTGTTGGACAGACGGCAGACGGTTATGTACAGGGTGTGTGTTGGACAGACGGCAGACGGTTATGTACAGGGTGTGTGTTGGATAGACGGCAGACGGTTATACACAGGGTGTGTGTTAGATAGACGGCAGAAGGTAATGCACAGGGTGTGTGTTGGACAGACGGCAGACGGTTATGTACAGGGTGTGTGTTGGACAGACGGCAGACGGTTATGTACAGGGTGTGTGTTGGATAGACGGCAGACGGTTATGTACAGGGTGTGTGTTAGATAGACAGCAGACGGTTATGTACAGGGTGTGTGTTAGATAGACAGCAGAAGGTAATGTACAGGGTGTGTGTTGGACAGACGGCAGACGGTTATGTACAGGGTGTGTGTTAGATAGACGGCAGAAGGTAATGTACAGGGTGTGTGTTGGATAGACGGCAGACGGTTATGTACAGGGTGTGTGTTGGACAGACGGCAGACGGTTATGTACAGGGTGTGTGTTGGATAGACGGCAGACGGTAATGTACAGGGTGTGTGTTGGATAGACGGCAGACGGTTATGTACAGGGTGTGTGTTGGATAGACGGCAGAAGGTAATGTACAGGGTGTGTGTTAGATAGACAGCAGACGGTTATGTACAGGGTGTGTGTTGGATAGACGGCAGACGGTTATGTACAGGGTGTGTGTTGGACAGACGGCAGACGGTAATGTACAGGGTGTGTGTTGGATAGACGGCAGACGGTTATGTACAGGGTGTGTGTTAGATAGACGGCAGACGGTTATGTACAGGGTGTGTGTTGGACAGACGGCAGACGGTTATGTACAGGGTGTGTGTTAGATAGACGGCAGAAGGTAATGTACAGGGTGTGTGTTGGACAGACGGCAGACGGTTATACACAGGGTGTGTGTTGGACAGACGGCAGACGGTTATGTACAGGGTGTGTGTTGGACAGACGGCAGACGGTTATGTACAGGGTGTGTGTTGGATAGACGGCAGACGGTTATGCACAGGGTGTGTGTTAGATAGACAGCAGAAGGTAATGTACAGGGTGTGTGTTAGATAGACAGCAGAAGGTAATGTACAGGGTGTGTGTTGGACAGACGGCAGACGGTTATACACAGGGTGTGTGTTGGACAGACGGCAGACGGTTATGTACAGGGTGTGTGTTGGATAGACGGCAGACGGTTATGTACAGGGTGTGTGGGTTTAAATGATCAGGTGGTGCGTCCTCTTTGGTTTTATGGAATGTTAATTAACCGCCTCTTGGAGTTGCCATCCTGTACACTGTCGTGTCCCTTATTCAAGAGTGTCTCTTGCACACTATTTTCTCTGTATATATCAATGATGTTGCTCTTGCTGCGGGCGACACCATTCTGTATACTTCTGGACCTTCCTTGGACACTGTGCTATCTAACCTCCAAACGAGCTTCAATGTCATACAACACTCCTTCCGTGGCCTCCAACTGCTCTTAAACGCTAGTAAAACCAAATGCATGCTTTTCAACCGTTCGCTGCCTGCACCCGCACGCCCGACTAGCATCACCACCCTGGATGGTTCCGACCTAGAATATGTGGACATCTATAAGTACCTAGGTGTCTTGCTAGTCTGTAAACTCTCCTTCCAGACTCATATCAAACATCTCCTATCTAAAATCTAGAGTCGGCTTTCTATTTTGCAACAAAGCCTCCTTCACTCACGCCGCCAAACTTACCCTAGTAAAACTGACTATCCTACCGATCCTCGACTTCGGCGATGTCATCTACAAAATAGCTTCCAATACTCTACTCAGTAAACTGGATGCAGTTTATCACAGTGCCATCCGTGTTGTTACTAAAGCACCTTATACCACCCACCACTGCGACCTGTATGCTCTAGTCGGCTGGTCCTCGCTACATATTCGTCGCCAGACCCACTGGCTCGAGGTCATCTACAAGTCCATGCTAGGTAAAGCTCCGCCTTATCTCAGTTCACTGGTCACGATGGCAACACCCAACCGTAGCACGCGCTCCAGCAGGTGTATCTCACTGATCATCCCTAAAGCCAACACCTCATTTGGCCGCCTTTCCTTCCAGTTCTCTGCTGCCTGTGACTGGAACGAATTGCAAAAATCGCTGAAGTTGGTGACTTTTATCTCCCTCACCAACTTCAAACATCTGCTATCTGAGCAGCTAACCGATCGCTGCAGCTGTACATAGTCCATCGGTAAATAGCCCACCCAATTTACCTACCTCATCCCCATACTGTTTTTATTTATTTACTTTTCTGCTCTTTTGCACACCAATATCTCTACCTGTACATGACCATCTGATCATTTATCACTCCTTTGTTAATCTGCTAAATTGTAATTTTTCGCCTACCTCCTCATGCCTTTTGCACACAATGTATATAGACTCTCTTTTTTTCTACTGTGTTATTGACTTGTTTATCGTTTACTCCATGTGTAACTCTGTGTTGTCTGTTCACACTGCTTTGCTTTATCTTGGCCAGGTCGTAGTTGTAAATGAGAACTTGTTCTCAACTAGCCTACCTGGTTAAATAAAGGTGTTCTCAACTAGCCTACCTGGTTAAATAAAGGTGTTCTCAACTAGCCCACCTGGTTAAATAAAGGTGAAATAAAATTTAAAAAACACTGTCGTGTCCCTTATTTTTTTCTGTCTCTGTCTCTCTTGCTCTCTGTCAGTGTCTATCCCTGTCTCTATGCGTCTCTCTTTCTCTGTTTCACTCCTCTTTGTCTCTCTCTCTCTCTCTCTCTCTCTCTGTTTCCCTTTGTCTCTCTCTCTCTCTCTCTCTCTGTTTCTCTTTGTCTCTCTCTCTCTCTCTCTCTCTGTTTATCTTTGTCTCTCTCTCTCTGTTTCTCTCTATTTGTCTCTCTCTCTCTCTTTGTCTCTGCCTCTGTCTCTCTTTCTCTCTGTCAGTGTCTATCTTTGTCTCTGTGTGTCTATCTTTGTCTCTGTGTGTCTCTCTCTGTATGTCTCCTTTCTGTCTCTGTCTCTCTTGGTCTCTGTCAGTGTCTGTCTTTGTCTCTTTGCGTCTCTCTCTTTGTATGTTTCTTTTTCTCTACCTCTGTCTCTCCATTAAGCGACGACCTCAGCTGACCTTCAGCGGTGTTAATTTGAATGAATGCATCAGTGCAGATAATCATCCCTCTGTGTACACACAAACACACATTACAGCAGGACCTACAGTCAACACAGTCATCTCATAATGTGCCTTATGTCAATTTATCTACATAACAGCAATATTCATGACTTTTTATTGTTTTTACATTTGCGATTAAGATATAAATTCTATCTCCTGACAGCTCAATGGAACACCTAATATGATGTTCTCTGCTTCACTGAAGATTCACATTTTATTTCAAGAATGGCTGCATTCAATTCCGGAATTTCTCCATTGTCTTCTAGAATGGCTCCATTCTATTCTAGAACGGTTCTAGGACCATTCATTTGTCCTCCGATGCATTTTTTCCACCTCCAAAATGAGCAATTGTCATCATCTTGCAGTGTTCTAGTGCTGTAGCTAAGTCTGTTCTGCTGCCAGCAGGGAGTCTGCAAAAAAAATAAAAAGGATTTTAAAACTGGAAAACTGCCAAGCTGTTTTTTTTCATTCTAAATTGTGTGAGGAATTGAACTAAAAATACTGCGGTGATGAACTTAAAGTCGAGTCACTGCGGAAGCACACACGCACACACACACACACACACACACACACACACACACACACACACACACACACAACGTTTGTCCCGCATGCACTCAAACACACACAGAAGTGTTGACACGTGCAAACTCCGCACACACACTTCTGTGTGGTGCCCACAGATAGCGCCTGTTAATGTTAAGGTCAGGCGTTGCCGAGGGACTGACTCGTTCTGCTGTACACAAGTGTTTGATCACACACACACAAACTCACACAAACTCACACACACACACGGAGGAGCAGTGTTTGATCAGCCAGTTGTAGATTAGAGCTGACCGCAGAGTACTCTTACACAGAGGACGGGAATATAGAGCTAGATTAACTAGAATGGACATAGTAGAAATATAATATAGAGCTAGAAGGGACATAGTAGAGACATAATATAGAGCTAGATTAACTAGAAGGGACATAGTAGAGGCAGAATATAGAGCTAGATTAACTAGAAGAGACATAGTAACGACAGCATATAGAGCTAGATTAACTATAAAAGACAAAGCAGAGACAGAATATAGAGCTAGATTAACTAGAAGGGACATAGTAGAGACATAATATAGAGCTAGATTAACTAGAAAGGACATAGTTGAGACAGATTATAGAGCTAGATTAACTATAAAAGACAAAGCAGAGACAGAATATAGAGCTAGATTAACTAGTCTGACTGTGTATGTAGAGATAGATTAATTAGAAGGGACATAGAGACACTACAGGACAATCTAACTCTCTCCACTCATGCTAGGTTTTCAAGTGGGTAAATGAGCATTTTAGTCTGAGTCCCAAATGTCATCCCATTGCCTATACAGCAGTAGTGCACCATATAGGGAATAAGTAGTGCACTATACAGGGAACAGGGTGTAATTTGATACTGGGACTAAGGCTCAGTGGAGAAGAAGGCCACATGCAGGGAGAATCTCTGAAAAGACAACGGCAGCAGCCTTAGGACGAGCAGAAATCTGGTCCAAACCAGAGCCATGTGTTGAGAGAGTTGGGACATTGAGGATTCTGCATTATGATAAATGTACATGACACGTCAACATTCCATGGCAGCCATGTTGGCTCCCTAATTGACATCACATGGAAGATATTTAAATAATACTATGTCACAGAGAGTCTGGAATTAGAACACATCGCTCTGGTCAAAACGATGTAACGTAGCCAGTCTACGACCTGCTTCGACCGTTGTAACTCGTGTTAGATTAAGTTGAGTTTATATACGCTATACGCTGCGGTATAGTTTACTGAAGTTGACATTATTTCCTCATGCTTGGCCATACTGGGGTAGTGAAGTATCGATTTCACAAAGACCTTTCACAGTATAACATTCACGATATCAAATTAACCCAACCATGATGGTAATATTAATGAATGTTAAAATGATTTAAAAGCCTCTTTATATAGTGCTTCTGATTTACACATCGAAATGGCAAAGAGGTTAAATAGCTCTATTGTCCAAGATACCTCAACGACTTACAGACTCTCCTTGTACTGCTTTGACAATATAACTACCTATAACAGTCTGGTTATATTATATCACTACCTATAACAGACTGGTTATATTATATCACTACCTATAACAGACTGGTTATATTATATCACTACCTATAACAGACTGGTTATATTATATCACTACCTATAACAGACTGGTTATATTATATCACTACCTATAACAGACTGGTTATATTATATCACTACCTATAACAGACTGGTTATATTATATCACTACCTATAACAGTCTGGTTATATTATATCACTACCTATAACAGACTGGTTATATTATATCACTACCTATAACAGACTGGTTATATTATATCACTACCTATAACAGACTGGTTATATTATATCACTACCTATAACAGACTGGTTATATTATATCACTACCTATAACAGACTGGTTATATTATATCACTACCTATAACAGACTGGTTAAATTATATCACTACCTATAACAGTCAGACTTGTATTAACAGAGTCTCCAACAAGTTTGAAGTAAGACAAGTGTGTAGATGATTATCCATAGCCTTTGTGACAGATACGCTCCACTTCACTTACATACCTACATGCCCATAGATACACAGTTAGGTGTATTTGGATACAGTTGTGATAAAGTCTACAGTGAAATGTGTTGGATTCTGTCTGTGTTCATTGTATTTCTGTCCTTCTAGTCCTATCCAGCCATTATCCTACTTCCTTCAAAATGGCCGACATTTTCTTCTTCTGTTCTTTTTCCATTCTTTATAGAGAAAGTTATATCATTCTCATGTCTTCTAGAATCCATCACCAAGGTTCTGAACACCGAAGCTCCATTTACTTGATGTTTTTCAAATAAAAAGCAGAAGAGTATTTTCTCAGGGTCGTGTGCGAATGGCTGAAACACTGGGGATGAATAATTCAGGGAGGTGTAAAAGTTCCAGTGAAGAAGGTATTCTTATCGTCTGTTTGGGAAGAGACAGAGAGACGGCACTCCTGGCCTGAGCATGAAAAAGCTTTAGATGACTGGAGTGGGTGAGAACGCATTTGATAGATAGAGAGGTGAAGCGAGAGGGGGGGGGGTAAGGAGGAGGGATAAGTGCAGGGTGGAGGAGGGACGGGGTGAAGAGAGAGGAGAGAAGGGAGGGGGGATAAGGAGGAGGGACGGGGTGAAGAGAGAGGGGAGAAGGGAGGGGGGATAAGGAGGAGGGATAAGTGCAGGGTGGAGGAGGGACGGGGTGAAGAGAGAGGAGAGAAGGGAGGGGGGATAAGGAGGAGGGACGGGTGAAGAGAGAGGAGAGAAGGGAGGGGGGATAAGGAGGAGGGATAAGTGCAGGGTGGAGGAGGGACGGGGTGAAGAGAGAGGAGAGAAGGGAGGGGGGATAAGGAGGAGGGATAAGGAGGAGGGATAAGTGGAGGGTGGAGGAGGGACGGGGTGAAGAGAGAGGAGAGAAGGGAGGGGGATATGGAGGAGGGACGGGGTGAAGACAGAGGAGAGAAGGGAGGGGGGGATAAGGAGGAGGGATAAGTGCAGGGTGGAGGAGGGACGGGCGAAGAGAGAGGAGAGAAGGGAGGGGGGGATAAGGAGGAGGGATAAGTGCAGGGTGGAGGAGGGACGGGGTGAAGAGAGAGGAGAGAAGGGAGGGGGGATAAGGAGGAGGGATAAGTGGAGGGTGGAGGAGGGACGGGGTGAAGAGAGAGGAGAGAAGGGAGGGGGGATAAGGAGGAGGGACGGGGTGAAGAGAGAGGAGAGAAGGGAGGGGGGGATAAGGAGGAGGGATAAGTGCAGGGTGGAGGAGGGACGGGGTGAAGAGAGAGGAGAGAAGGGAGGGGGGATAAGGAGGAGGGACGGGGTGAAGAGAGAGGAGAGAAGGGAGGGGGGGATAAGGAGGAGGGATAAGTGGAGGGTGGAGGAGGGACGGGGTGAAGAGAGAGGAGAGAAGGGAGGGGGGATAAGGAGGAGGGACGGGGTGAGGAGAGAGGAGAGAAGGGAGGGGGGATAAGGAGGAGGGATAAGTGCAGGGTGGAGGAGGGACGGGGTGAAGAGAGAGGAGAGAAGGGAGGGGGGATAAGGAGGAGGGACGGGGTGAAGAGAGAGGAGAGAAGGGAGGGGGGTAAGGAGGAGGGATAAGTGCAGGGTGGAGGAGGGACGGGGTGAAGAGAGAGGAGAGAAGGGAGGAGGGATAAGGAGGAGGGATAAGTGGAGGGTGGAGGAGGGACGGGGTGAAGAGAGAGGAGAGAAGGGAGGGGGGATAAGGATGAGGGATAAGTGGAGGGTGGAGGAGGGACGGGGTGAAGAGAGAGGAGAGAAGGGAGGGGGGATAAGGACGAGGGATAAGTGCAGGGTGGAGGAGGGACGGGGTGAAGAGAGAGGAGAGAAGGGAGGGGGGATAAAAAGAGAACGGAGGAGAGGGGAAGAAAGGACAATAGGTGAGAGGAGAAGAGGGAGCAAAAGAAAGAGAAGAAGAAGAAGCAGAAGAAGAAGATGGAGAAGAAGAAGATGAAGAGGAAGATGAGAAGAAGAAGATGAGAAGAAGAAGAAGAAGAAAAAGATGACAAGAAGAAGAAGATGGAAAAGATGAAGAGGAAGATGAGAAGAAGAAGAAGATGAGAAGAAGAAGAGGAAGAAGAAGATGACAAGAAGAAGAAGATGGAAAAAATGAAGAGGAAGATGAGAAGAAGAAGAAGATGAGAAGAAGAAGAAGATGGAGAAGAAGAAGTAGATGGAGAAGATGAGAAGAAGAAGAAGAAGAAGAAGAAGAAGAAGATGGAGAAGAAGAAGTAGATGGAGAAGATGAGAAGAAGAAGAAGAAGAAGAAGATGAGAAGAAGAAGAAGATGGAGAAGAAGAAGTAGATGGAGAAGATGAGAAGAAGAAGAAGAAGAAGAAGAAGAAGAAGAAGATGAGAAGAAGAAGAAGATGGAGAAGAAGAAGATGGAGAAGAAGAAGTAGATGGAGAAGATGAGAAGAAGAAGAAGAAGAAGAAGATGAGAAGAAGAAGAAGATGGAGAAGAAGAAGTAGATGGAGAAGATGAGAAGAAGAAGAAGAAGAAGAAGAAGAAGAAGAAGAAGATGAGAAGAAGAAGAAGATGGAGAAGAAGAAGTAGATGGAGAAGATGAGAAGAAGAAGAAGAAGAAGAAGAAGATGAGAAGAAGAAGAAGAAAAAGAGGAAGAAGAAGATGATTATGAAGAGGAAGATGAGAAGAAGAAGAAGATGATGATGAAGAGGAAGATGAGAAGAAGAAGAAGAAGAAGAAGATGGAGGAATAAGATGATGATGATGAAGATGAGAGGAAAGGAGAGAAAAAGAGGGAGGAATAAGATGATGATGATGAAGATGAGAGGAAAGGGTGAACAGTAAAGGACATCATGTCTCGTTGCCAGGGATTTTAGGAAAACATGAATAAAAGATGTGTGCAGACACACACGGACACAGACACAGAGCCCCAGCATTAGCTAACCAGGAAGTGCTCTGGCACGTCACACTAATCAGTCCTGACGGAAACACTAATTCCCATCCAGTTCTCCCCCCACACCATCCGTACTAATAGAAGGGGTAGGAACAGGTATATTGTGACTCCTCTCTGTGAGGCTTCCTGCTCACCTGTCAGAGGCAACTTAGGTTCCCGGCCACGACAGGAAAAATACATTACCCAGCCTTTTTGGGACATTTCTTTTAACACAGCATGTTTAAAACAATCGGGCTAAGTCCTTTTAGCATCTAAAGATAGGGGAGAGAGGAGGAAATGTACATTTGTTGTGATGGGTCCTTTTGTCCAGATGGCGGGGACAAGTGTTAGCGCGACACGGCCTGTCAGATGGAGGTGCCTGGATGTGGAAGCTTATTGTATTTGTCCTGGGTGAAATAACCCAGGGGAAGGGCTTTGTGGTTGCAATCTGATTGTGAAAATATCCTGTCAGAACTTGGAAATAGACACTTTTATTAACCAGGATGTGAAACATAAGTAAGTTGAACATAAAGGACCAACTGAAACATCTACCTGTATCTCGTCTATCGAGAATATTAAAATAAATCTTATTATAAGACTGACATGTACATTTTCATATAGAATATGGTTGCTGATAGGATATGGATAAATAAATATAACAATTGGAGAAGAGTATATTTCCCAGATTTCTGTTTATCATTGACTGACTTATGAAACATACAAAAATAAATCTAACAGTCTTGTAATGTATTTGTTTGTAAGTTAATTGAGACTCAATCATTTCTATTGAGTTGGTGTATTGCTCTGCAGCAGTAATTTGTGAAGTGAACACCTCAGAACATGTTTTCATCCCTTTTTCTATTGAGTGGACGACTTTTGACCAGGGCCTAGCAAATCAAATCAAATGTCTTCCTTTTAACATCAGCTTTTTCTATTGAGTGGGCTACTGTTGACCAGGGCCTAGCAAATCAAATCAAATGTCTTCCTTTTATCATCAGCTTTTTCTATTGAGTGGACGACTTTTG
This sequence comes from Oncorhynchus mykiss, assembly GCF_013265735.2. Taxonomy (NCBI): domain Eukaryota; kingdom Metazoa; phylum Chordata; class Actinopteri; order Salmoniformes; family Salmonidae; genus Oncorhynchus; species Oncorhynchus mykiss. The sequence continues at coordinate 7,988,897 of NC_048583.1, read as the reverse complement.
ACCAGGGCCTAGCAAATCAAATCAAATGTCTTCCTTTTAACATCAGCTTTTTCTATTGAGTGGACTACTTTTGACCAGGGCCTAGCAAATCAAATCAAATGTCTTCCTTTTAACATCAGCTTTTTCTATTGAGTGGACTACTGTTGACCAGGGCCTAGCAAATCAAATCAAATGTCTTCCTTTTAACATCAGCTTTTTCTATTGAGTGGGCTACTGTTGACCAGGGCCTAGCAAATCAAATCAAATGTCTTCCTTTTAACATCAGCTTTTTCTATTGAGTGGGCTACTGTTGACCAGGGCCTAGCAAATCAAATCAAATGTCTTCCTTTTAACATCAGCTTTTTCTATTGAGTGGGCTACTGTTGACCAGGGCCTAGCAAATCAAATCAAATGTCTTCCTTTTAACATCAGCTTTTTCTATTGAGTGGGCTACTGTTGACCAGGGCCTAGCAAATCAAATCAAATGTCTTCCTTTTAACATCAGCTTTTTCTATTGAGTGGGCTACTGTTGACCAGGGCCTAGCAAATCAAATCAAATGTCTTCCTTTTAACATCAGCTTTTTCTATTGAGTGGGCTACTGTTGACCAGGGCCTAGCAAATCAAATCAAATGTCTTCCTTTTAACATCAGCTTTTTCTATTGAGTGGGCTACTGTTGACCAGGGCCTAGCAAATCAAATCAAATGTCTTCCTTTTAACATCAGCTTTTTCTATTGAGTGGGCTACTGTTGACCAGGGCCTAGCAAATCAAATCAAATGTCTTCCTTTTAACATCAGCTGATGTCACCAAAGGCTTCTACAGAAACCCAGCCAGAAACCCCAAACAGCAAGCAATGCAGATGTAGATTCTATAGATTCGACGAGCATAGAACAGTGATCGCCAACCCTGGTCCTGGACAGCTAGAGGTTCTGGACACCTGACTCAGTTCTTCAATAATCAAGGTCTTGGTGGTTGTTAGTTGATTATTTTAACCCACTGTGATTTTAGAAGAGCTTCAACAACACCTCTAGTCTACAGGACCACGGTTTGAGACTGACTACTTCAACAACACCTCTAGTCTACAGGACCACGGTTTGTGACTGACTACTTCAACAACACCTCTAGTCTACAGGACCACGGTTTGAGACTGACTACTTCAACAACACCTCTAGTCTACAGGACCACGGTTTGTGACTGACTACTTCACCTCTAGTCTACAGGACCACGGTTTGAGACTAACTACTTCAACAACACCTCTAGTCTACAGGACCAAGGTTTGTGACTGACTACTTCAACAACACCTCTAGTCTACAGGACCACGGTTTGAGACTAACTACTTCAACAACACCTCTAGTCTACAGGACCACGGTTTGAGACTGACTACTTCAACAACACCTCTAGTCTACAGGACCACGGTTTGTGACTGACTACTTCAACAACACCTCTAGTCTACAGGACCACGGTTTGAGACTGACTACTTCAACAACACCTCTAGTCTACAGGACCACGGTTTGTGACTGACTACTTCACCTCTAGTCTACAGGACCACGGTTTGAGACTAACTACTTCAACAACACTTCTAGTCTACAGGACCAAGGTTTGTGACTGACTACTTCAACAACACCTCTAGTCTACAGGACCACGGTTTGTGACTGACTACTTCAACAACACTTCTAGTCTACAGGACCAAGGTTTGTGACTGACTACTTCAACAACACTTCTAGTCTACAGGACCAAGGTTTGTGACTGACTACTTCAACAGCAATTCACAAATCAACACCTAGATTATGTTTGAAATGGCAGCCTATTCCCTATAGCCCATGGGCTCTGGTCCAAAGTTGTGCACTATGTAGTGAATAGAGTGCTATTTGGGATTCACATAGTGTGAATATGCTAATTTTTAAATGATTTGCCTGACAGTGTGCGTCATTATAACTATAGATGTCCTAGCCCTGGACAGAGATGCAGTCAATCATATGTTTGGGAAGCATGGTGGAATGTTGGCTGGGATTCTAGATCTGCAGTTTGGAATTTGGAATTGTCGTGGTGCAGAGCGGTAGGAAACGCATTGTACTACTGATGAAGTCATGGATTGTACTATCACGGATTACAAAGGGAAACTAAGCCGCGAGCTGCCCAATGACGCGAGTTTACCAGATGGACTAAATGCATTCTATGCTCACTTCGAGGCAAGCAACACTGAACCATGGATAGGAGCACCAGCTGTTCTGGACAACTGTGTGATCACACTCTCCATAGCCGATGGGAATAATACCTTTATTTATTTATATATTTTTATTTAACCTTTATTTAACTAAGTCAGTTAAGAACAACTTCTTATTTATAATGACGGCCTAGGAATAGTGGGTTAACTGCCTTGTTCAGGGGCAGAACGACAGAGTTTTACCTTGTCAGCTTGTCAGCCCTTTTAACAGGTTCACAGAAAACGTTCACAGATTACCAGGACGCATAAGCAACACTGAACCATGCATAAGAGCACCAGCTGTTCCGGACGACTGTGTGATCACGCTTTCAGTAGCCAAGCATGCGCTGACCAGCTGAGAAATATCTTCACTGACCCAGTCTGTAATAGCTATATGTTTAAAGCAGACTACTATAGTCCCTGTGCACAAGAACTCCAAGACAACCTGTTTCAATGACTTTCGACCCGTAGCACTCACATCTGTAGCCATGAAATGCTTTGAAATGATGGTCATGGCTCATATCAACATAATAATCTCAGACACATTGGACCCACTCAAACTTTCATCCTGCCCCAACAGATCACACAGATGACACAATTTCTATTGCCCTCCACACTGCCCTCTCCCACCTGGACAAGAGGAACACCTACGTGAGTATGCGGTTCATTGACTACAGCTCAGTGTTCAACACTGTAGTGCCCTCCAAGCTCATCACTAAGCTAAGGACCCTGGGACTGAACACCTCCCTCTGCAACTGGATCCTGGACTTCCTGACGTGCCGCCCCCAGGTGGTGAGGGTAGGCAACAATCATCCGCCACATTGACCCTCAACACAGGGACAGCTCAGGTGTGCGTGCTCAGTCCCCTCGTGTACTACCCCTTGTTCACCCATGACTGCACGACTACAACACCATCATTAAGTTTGCTGACAACACAATGGTGGTAGGCCTGATCACAGACGACAATGAGACAGCCTATAGGGAGGAGGTCAGAGATCTGACAGTGTGGTGCCAGAACAACAACCTCTTCCTCAACATCACCAAGACAACATTTATGATCGTGGACTACAGGAAACATACTGCTGAGCACGTCCCCATTCATATCGACGGGGCTGTAGTGGGTCAAGAGCTTCAAGTTCTTCAGTGTCCACATCACTAAGGATCTATCATGGTCCACACACACCAGCACAGTCATGAAGAGGGTACGACAGCACCTCTTCCCCCTCAGGAAGCTGAAAAGATGTGGCATGGGCCCTCACATCCTCAATAAGTTCTACAGCTGCATCATCGAGAGTATCTTGATTGGCGAGTGGACGGTTTTGAGTGTGTCTCCCGACATCCTGGTGACCTGCAAAAAATGTCACTTCAGATTCAATTTGGACTTGAATCTGGAGTCATCTCTCTAGTGTTGGTGCGCTGGTCATGCAAGTCTTCCTCTCTCTCTACGTGTGTGTGTGTGTGTGTGTGTGTGTGTGTGTGTGTGTGTGTGTGTGTATCTGTGTGTGTGTGTGTGTGTGTGTGTGTGTGTGTGTGTGTGTGTGTGTGTGTGTGTGTGTGTGTGTGTGTGTGTGTGTGTGTGTGTGTGTGTGTGTGTGTGTGTGTCAGAGTGTGTCAGAGTGTGTCAGAGTGTGTGTGTGTGTGTGTGTCAGAGTGTGTGTGTGTGTGTGTCAGAGTGTGTCAGAGAGTGTCAAGAGTCTCTCTGGGGCCAATTCCTGCCAGTCCACACCTGCTCACTGCTTTCCCACACACATGCACAGACACACACACATACACAGACACACACACATACACAGACACACACATACACAGACACACACACATGCTCACAGAGGGAGAAAGACTTGCACGAGCAGCACGCACACACACACATACAGGCCCAGAGTGACTGCAGAGAGAGATGGAGGGAGTGAGGGAGGTAGATCAGAGCGAGAGTAGATGAGTGACAGAAGGATAGAGAGAGGAGGTAGATGAGTGACAGAGGGCTAGAAAGAGGAGGTAGATGAGTGACAGAGGGATAGAGAGAGGAGGTAGATGAGTGACAGAGGGCTAGAAAGAGGAGGTAGATGAGTGACAGAGGGATAGAGAGAGGAGGTAGATGAGTGACAGAGGGCTTGAGAGAGGAGGTAGATATTGAATAGGAACAAAGGGGATGAAATAGACAATGAGAGACATACAATGAAATGAAATTAGCCCACATGATTTCAATGTGTTTGTGCGTGTGTGTATTCCAGTGAATGTGTATGTATGTGTGTGTGTGTGTGTGTGTGTGTGTGTGTGTGTGTGTGTGTGTGTGTGTGTGTGTGTGTGTGTGTGTGTGTGTGTGTGTGTGTGTGTGTGTGTGTGTGTGTGTGTGTGTGTGTGTGTGTGTGTGCATTCCTGAGTGAATGTGCGTGTGTGTGTGTGTGTGTGTGTGTGTGTGTGTGTGTGTGTGTGTGTGTGTGTGTGTGTGTGTGTGTGTGTGTGTGTGTGTGTGTGTGTGTGTCTGTCTGTCTGTGCATTTCTGAGTGAATGTGTGTGTGTGTGTGTGTGTGTGTGTTTCTTTGTGTGTGTCTGTGCATGTGGCATTCTTGTGTTTGTGTATCAACAACATAATATCAACATCATGCAAACCGGTACTGGTATCATACTGTACCTCACACTCAATCAAACAGACTCCAACCTCTCCACAATGGCCAAGACCAGAGAGCTGTGTAAGTACATCAGGGCTAAATTGTAGACCTGCACAAGGCTGGGATGGGCTACAGGACAATAGTTAAGCAGCTTGGTGAGAAGGCAACAACTGTTGGCGCAATTATTAGAAAATGGAAGAAGTTCAAGATGACTGTCAATCACCCTCAGTCTGTGGCTGCATGCAAGTTCTCACCTCGTGGGGCATCAATGATCATGAGGAAGGTGAGGGATCAGCCCAGAACTACCACGGCAGGACCTGGTCAATGACCTGAAGAGAGCTGGGACCACAGTCTCAAAGAAAACCATTAGTAACACACTACGCCGTCATGGATTAAAATCCTGCAGCGCACACAAGGTCCCCCTGCTCAAGCCAGCGCATGTCCAGGCCCGTCTGAAGTTTGTGTGTGTGGCAACTCCACTCGCCGTGTTTGGAGGAAGAAGAAGGATGAGTACAACCCCAGAAACACCATCACAACCGTGAAGCATGGAGGTGGAAACATCATTCTTTGGGAATGCTTTTCTGCAAAGGGGACAGGACGACTGCACCGTATTGAGGGGAGGATGGATGGGGCCATGTATCGCGAGATCTTGGTCAACAACCTCCTTCCCTCAGTAAGAGCATTGAAGATGGGTCGTGGCTGGGTCTTCCAGCATGACAACGACCCAAAACACACAGCCAGAGCAACTAAGGAGTGGCTCCATAAGAAGCATCTCAAGGTCCTGGAGTGGCCTAGCCAGTCTCCAGACCTGAACCGAATAGAAAATCTTTGGAGGGAGCTGAAAGTTCGAATTGCCCAACAACAGCCCCGAAACCTGAAGGATCTGGAGAAGGTCTGTATGAAGGAGTGGGCCAAAATCTCTGCTGCAGTGTTTGCAAACCTGGTCAAGAACTACAGGAAATGTATGATCTCTGTAATTGCAAACCAAGTTTTCTGTACCAAATATTAAGTTCTGCTTTTCTGATGTATCAAATACTTATGTCATGCAATAGAATGCAAATTAATTACTTAAAAATCATACAATGTGATTTTCTGGATGTTTGTTTTGAATTCCGTCTCTCACAGTTGAAGTGTACCTATGATAAGAATTACAGACCTCTACATGCTTTGTAAGTAGGAAAACCTGCAAAATCGGCAGTGTGTCAAATACTTGTTCTCCCCACTGTACAAGGTGCAGTATAAGTGAAGCTATATACAGAGGTCTATACTCTTCTATCACACAGACTGAGGATATGGGTTTGACCCCTGAGATTACCAGACTGAGGATCCAGGTCTCACTCTTTCTCTCTCAATCTCTTTCTCTCTCTCTCTCCCTCTCTCTCTCTCTCTCTCTCTCTCTCTCTCTCTCTCTCTCTCTCTCTGTAATCTCGCTCTCTGTAATCTCTCTATCTCTCTCTGTAATCTCCCTCTCTCTGTTATCTCTCTCTCTATGCCCTCTTTCTCTCCCTCTCTCTCTCTGTAATCTCTATCTCTGTAATCTCAATTGAATTTTCCATTTTGTTTTATTGGCTTGGGAAACACATGTTTACATTCCCACAGCAAGTGAAATAGATAAAACAAAATCAAAATAAACACAAATGTTTACAGTAAACATTACACTCACAAAAGTTCCAAAACAATAAAGACATTTCAAATGTCATATTATGTGCAAATAGTTCAAGTCCAAAAGGGAAAATGAATAAACATAAATATGGTTTGTATTTACAATGGTGTTTGTTCTTCACTGGTTGCCTTTTTCCTTGTGGCAACAGGTCACAAATATTGCTGCTGTGATGGCATAACTGTGGTATTTCAATATATATGCGAGTTCATCAAAATTGGGTTTGATTTTGAATTCTACGTGGGTCTGTGTAATCTGAGGAAAATATGTGTCTCTATTATGGTCATATATTTGGCAGGAGGTTAGGAAGTGCAGCTCAGTTTAAACGTAATTTTGTGGGCAGTGTGAACATAGCCTGTCTTCTCTTGAGAGCCATGTCTGCCTACGGTGGCCTTTCTCAATAGCAAGGCTATGCTCACTGAGTCAGTTCACACAGCAGTCAAAGCTTTCCTTAAATGTGGGTCAGTCACAGTGGTCATGTATTCTGCCACAGTGTACTCTCTGTTTAGGGCCAATGTTTTTTTGTTCATTCTTTCCAATGTATCAAGTAATTCACTTTTTGTTTTCTCATGATTTGGTTGGGTCTAATTGTGCTGCTGTCCTGGGGCTCTGTGGGGACTGTTTGTGTTTGTGAACGGAGCCCCAGGACCAGCTTGCTTAGGGGACTCTTCTCCAGGTTCATCTCTCTGTAGGTGATGGCTTTGTTATGGAAGGTTTGGGAATCACTTCCTTTTAGGTGGTTGTTGAATTGATTGGCTCTTTTCTGGATTTTGATAACTTGCGGTTATCAGCCTAATTCTTTTACCGAATTCTGCATGCAGTCTCAATTCGGTGTTTGTTCCATTTTGTGAATTATCTCTCTCTTTCTCTTTCTCTTTTTTAATTGATCATGTAGATGTTTTTGCTGTTTTATAGAGCCAACAGATTGGTAAAGTGGTTTATCCATACATCTCTGTTCTCTCTCTCTCTCCCTCTTTCATGCTCTCTCACACACCCACCCAGGGGGGCTCACATGGCGGCACAGATGTTGTTTGCTCCATAATTCATTGTCTCATTAAACTATTGAGTTAAGCTTACTGTCTCATATTAGAGCTGTGTGATTAAATATGCGCACACTCACACTCACACACACACACACACACACACACACACTATCTCTCTCTCTCTCTCTCTCTCTCTCTCTCTCTCTCACTCTCACTCTCACTCTCACTCTCTCTTTCTCTCTCTCTCTCCCACTCTCTCTCTCTCTCTCTTTCTCTCTCTCTCTCCCACTCTCACTCTCTCTCTCACTCCCACTCTCACTCTCACTCTCACTCACTCACTCACTCACTCACTCACACACTCACTCACTTATAGTGACATGTATGTTTAATCTGTGAATTACACCGTACAGCCTATATGCTACGACCGACTAAACGAAACCTCTCCCGTGGTCCTGGTCACGCTGTCCCTTTGATGAAAGGTTTGTGTTGACTCGTCCGCCTCGCGCTAGACTAGGTACCATGTTCCTAAGGACTCCGTTTGATGACGTCAAGCCAAGCGTTACAAATGGAGGCGAAAATGAATCAGCGTCTCAATGGGGGAGCCCGTGGTGGCGTGACGTTTACACCTAAAAGCAATCTCAATCTTCACCAGGGCGGAACGTTGTTTTGGAGAGAGGCAATAACTTTTCTTTCCAAACCATGGGAGTTCAGATAAGTTAACTCAACTGCCTAGTCAACAAATTGATTGAATACTATATTTGAACTGAGAGGTAAACTTTCAACGCGACAATTTGAGCGATATCATTGTCATGTCGAAGCCTACGCATAGGCTATACGCAATTTAGGTTAAATCCTCACCAGATGTGTTATTATCAACTTCCTCGATATAAAATGAATATGTCACCCTGCCAACCGTTTGCAACATAGTCTATCAGGTTCTTATCCAACGCCAGCTGCGCGAATTGAACAGATAGATTTCAGCAGTTTGAGGCTAGGCTACAAACGGTTTATGATGCGCTGTCCGTGGTGCTAAAATCGTTTCCTCCGTTTAAGGACTTCAGTCGGAAACTGCGATCCAGTTAAAATGTTAAAATGTCTTCTTCAGCGTATTAAACTCGTCTATTACACCGACTTCTTTGATGTGTTTGTGCACTTATCTATCTTCCTGTGTTGAGTTTGGAGTGGTGCGCGTGAGGTAGCGCCTAAAGGGGTGGAACGAAGCGGAGTTCCGTGTCTCTCTCGTGAGCCAAGCTGCGTACTGGCAGTCTCACAGCGCAATACGCTCACCGGAGAGAGCCATACATTTCGTGCTGTTTGTAGCCTGCTGTTTCCTGTTAACGGACTAAATCGCCGTTGTTTCACAGGGTAGGGACAGTTCCCCAGTAGACTACCGGACGAGAGATGAATCAAGCTGCGCGAGGGACTTTGCTGCTCCTTGTCTTTGTGTTGATAATGCAAGGTAAGCTACTTTAATAACTAAACCACCATGTTGTGGAATTCAACTGTTGATTGTATTTTGGTTCGTTTTTATAATAAGCAATATGCATTTCAAACTTTTCTTGTTTTTGAAGAGAAAATGATAGAGGCGTAAGATGCTGTTGTGTTTGCGTCGCAGAGTGGGGTGTACTTCACTTGGAAACGGTGAACTGTCATTGTGGCAGTATATAAAGGCGAATTTCGTAATAAATGATTGTCCTGTCTTACAATTTTTTTTGAAAATTGCATGTTTTGACGAATGTATACTTTTTTAGTCAATTGAGTGATACTGGGTGTGTCTATGGACACATTGAAGAGGAATAGAGAAAGTGACGTGCAATATTTAGGATTCACTTTTGCGGACACATTCTATTAGCCCAAACAGATTGACATCATATATATAGCTTCTCTGTTTACAAGGTACGTCCAGAAAGTTAGAATACACACCATAAAACGCCTATAGGCCCATCATTTAACATGTTGAACGTTGTTCTTCGGACAACATCCATGGGCAAAGGAAGCGTTGTCGTGCAGCAACATGATAGAATATCAGGAAACACCGTCATCATAGCCTATCCAGGCTCGTATAAGCGGAGGAGTTTGATGTAGGCCTGTATGCAAAATGTGTTTTGAGTCGAAATAATTTATAACCGAAATTTGTGATGCTCTTCATGTTATTGTTAACAAATAGAGAGAGACAGAGAGCGAGAGAGCGAGAGAGAGTAAACAAAAACAGAATCTGATTATGGAACTGCAGGGCTAGTAAACATTTCTAACATAATTGACTCTCTCCCTCCATATATCTCTCACTCTCCATATCATTCTCTCTCTCTATCTATCTATCTCTATCTCCCCCGCTCGCTCTCTCATCTCTCTCTATTGTCCCACGCACATATTTTACATTGACTGCACAGATTTGACATTGACTGCACAGATTTTACATTGACCGCACAGATTTCACATTGACTGCACATATTTTACATTGACTGCACAGATTTTACATTGACTGCACAGATTTTACATTGACCGCACAGATTTTACATTGACTGCACAGATTTTACATTGACTGCACAGATTTTACATTGACTGCACAGATTTTACATTGACTGCACAGATTTTACATTGACCGCACAGATTTTACATTGACTGCACAGATTTGACATTGACTGCACAGATTTTACATTGACTGCACAGATTTTACATTGACTGCACAGATTTTACATTGACTGCACAGATTTTACATTGACCGCACAGATTTTACATTGACTGCACATATTTTACATTGACTGCACATATTTTACATTGACTGCACAGATTTTACATTGACCGTATGCATTTTTTTATATGTAAAATATTTTCCCAACAGGTCATGCTCACTTTGGCCTGGGTTTGGTGGATGTTTCTAAGTGATTATCTATTAATTGATTTTAAAGGGGAGAAACCCAGACTTCCACATCCTTTGTTTTTAAATTGATATTAATCGTCTTGGACTTCAACATGTCTTCCTTACTGTCCTCTCATTCCCCGTTGACAGGAAGCAACAGGTTTTCACCACCTATTGTTGTAGTGCAGAAGAAGGAAAGGAGATAAGGAAATGAAGGAATCCACATTAGACTATAATGATGCACCCATTTTCTTACAATTGGCGAGGAAGGAATCAACGTTAGACCTCAGTATGGAGATGCACCCATCGCCTAAGACACAGAGAGGAAGGAATCAACGTTAGACCTAAGTATGGAGATGCACCCATCGCCTAAGACAAAGAGAGGAAGGAATCAACGTTAGACCCCAGTATGGAGATGCACCCATCGCCTAAGACAAAGAGAGGAAGGATGCCTCTTTAGACTATCAAGATGCACCCATTTTCTTAAATGAGGACAGTAAAGTAGACCTCTTTTTCAGCCATTAAGATGCACCAATTTAACTACACAAGGTGAGGAAGGAATCCACCTGATATTATTGAGATGCATCCATTTTCTTAAAAGTGGAGGTACTCTACACTTTTAAGAAAATTGCTATTTTCTTGACAATAGAGACGTACCCATTGAACTAGACAAGGTCTATGAAGGAACCAAGTCTCATCAGGAGAATAGCTGGCAACCCACCATGTCCTCATCATGTCTTTAACCACACAAAGGTAAACATGGATAAATACATGCTTGATAAAAGGAGAAGTGTGTGTGTGTGTGTGTGTGTGTGTGTGTGTGTGTGTGTGTGTGTGTGTGTACCACTGTGTCTGATGGATTGGAGGCGTTAGGTTTTGACAGGCTTTTAGCTATTATTTTTGTCTCTCTGTCTTCACCTGCTCTCTCTGTCTGTGTCTTGCTCAAACATGGAGTAACAAACTTACACATTCATGTATGCACATAAACAGACACACACCCACACGCATGCTTCCAAACACACACAAACACACACACGCACACACACAAACTTTAATGCACACTCCTCCTGTTCTCTCTCTATCTCTCTCAATTCAAATCAATTAAAAGGGCTTTATTGGCTAGGAAGCACACTATATATGCTGGAAGCCCCATCAAATGGAAGCCCCTATAAATGGAAGCCCCTTCAAATGAGTGGATTCAGCTATTTCAGCCACACCTGTTGCTGACAGGTGTATAAAATCCAGCACACAGCCATGCGATCTCCATAAATGGTACCCAAACTGCCTCTGGAAGCAACATCAGCACAATAACTGTTAATTGGGAGCTTCATGAAATGGGTTTCCATGGGCGAGCAGCCACACAAAAGCCTAATATCACCATGTGCAATGCCAAGCGTTGTCTGGAGTGGTGTAAATCTTGCCGCCATTGGACTCTGGAGGAGTGGAAACGCGTTCTCTTGAGCGACGAATCACGCTTCACCATCTGGCAGTTTGATGGCTGAGTTTGGGTTTGGCAGAAGCTAGGAGAATGCTACCTTCCCCAATGCATAGTGCCAACTGTAAAGTTTGGCGGAGGAGGAATAATGTTATGAGGCTGTTTTTCATGGTTCAGGCTAGTCCACTTACTTCCAGTGAAGGGACATCTTAACCCTACAGCATACAATGACATTCAGATCAAATCAAATCAAATTGTATTAGTCACATACACTGAATAAAACAGGCGCAGACCTTACAGTGAAATGCTGACTTACAAGGCCTTTAACCAACAGTGCAGTTTAATGAACAAATAATGAAAGAGCAGCAGTAAATAACAATAGCGGGGCTATATACAGGGGGTACCTGTACAGAGTGAATGTGTCAAGGTGCGGGGGCACCGGTGTCGAGGTAATTGAGGTAATTATGTGCATGCAGGTAGGGTTATTAAAGTGGCTATGCATAGATAATAACAGAGAGTAGCAGCAGCGTATGGGGGGTGCTAACAGTCTGGGTAGCCATTTGATTAGCTGTTAGGAGTATTATGGCTATGGGGTAGAAGCTGTTTAGAAGCCTCTTGGACCTAGACTTGGTACTCTGGTACCGCTTACCGTGCAGTAGCAGAGAGAACAGTCTGTGACTAGGGTGGCTGGAGTCTTTGACCATTTTTAGGGCCTTCCTCTGACACCGACTGGTATAGAGGTCCTGGATGGCAGGAAGCTTGGCCCTAGTGATGTACTGGGCCGTTCGCATTACCCTCTGTAGTGCCTTGCGGTCAGAGGCCAAGCAGTTGCCATACCAGGCAGTGATGCAACCTGTCAGGATGCTCTCAATGGTGCAGCTGTGCAACCTTTTGAAGATCTGAGGACCCATGCCAAATCTTTTCAGTCTCCTGAGGTTGGAATAGGTTTTGTTGTGACCTCTTCATGACTGTCTCGTGTGCTTGGACCATGTTAGTTTGTTGGTGATGTGGATGCCAAGGAACTTGAAGCTCTCAACCTGCTCCACTGCAGCCCCGTCAATGAGACATTCTATGCGATTCTGTGATTCCCACTTTTTGGCAACAGTTTGGGGAAAGCCTTTTTCCTTTTCAGCATGACAATGCCCCTGTGTACCGAGAGAGGTTCATATAGAAATGCTTTGTTGAGATCGGTGTGGAAGAACTTGACTGGCTTGCACAGAGCCCTGACCTCAACCCCATCAAACAACTTTGGGATGAATTGGAACGCCGACTGCGAGCCAGGCCTAATCACCCAACATTAGTGCCCAACCTCACTCATGCTCTTGTGGCTGAATGGAAGCAAATCCCCGCAGCAATATTCCAATATCTAATGAAAAGCCTTCCCAGAAGACTTGAGGCTGTTACAGCAGCAAACGGGGGACCAAATCCATATTAATGCCCATGATTTTGAAATGAGATGTCTAACAAGCAGGTGTCCACGTACTTTTGGTCATGCAGTGTTTACATTGCCAAGGCAAATGGAATATACAATAAACAAAAGGGAAATAAACAATCAGTAAACATTACAATCACAAAAGTTTTTTATTCTCTGTCTCTCTCTCTCTCTCTCTCTCGTTCTTGTTCTCGTTCTTTCTCTCTCTCTCTCTCTCTCTCGCACCCTCTTTTGGTCTCTCTCTCTCTCTCTCTCTCTCTCTCTCTCTCGCACCCTCTTTTATTTTTATTCTCTCTCTCTCTCTCTCTCTCTCTCTCTCTCTCTCTCTCACAATCTCTTTTGGTCTCTCTCTCTCTCTCTCTCTCTCTCTCTCTCTCTCTCTCTCTCACAATCTCTTTTGGTCTCTCTCTCTCCCTCTCTCTCTCAAATTCAAATTCAAATTCAAATTCAAGCTGCTTTATTGGCATGAAAAACATTGTGTCAATATTGCCAAAGCAACAATGTATACAATATACATTGTAACAAAATTATAAATGATAACAAATAATAATATAAAATGGTAGTAAATAATAATACAAAATTAAATACAAAAATAAAAACAATAAAATGGTAACAGTCAATAGTAAAAATGCAATAAATATAAAATCAAATTATGGAAAATGAAACTATAACTAACTTATAACTAAATAACTAAATATCTCTCTCCCGCACCCTCTTTTGGTCTCTCTCTCTCTCTCTCTCTCTCTCTCTCTCTCTCTCTCTCTCTCTCTCTCTCTCTCTCTCTCCCGCACCCTCTTTTGGTCTCTCTCTCTCTCTTTCTCTCTCTCTCTCTCTCTCTCTCTCTCTCTCTCTCTCGCACCCTCTTTTGGTCTCTCTCTCTCTGTCTCTGTCTCTCTCTCTCTGTCTCTCTCTCTCTCTCTCTCTCTCTCTCTCTCTCTCTCTCTCTCTCTCTCTCTCTCTCTCTCTCTCTTTACATCACTTCCAGTAAACATGTATCATAACTCCAGTACTGTGGCTGCTCTATTACAAGACCTTGTAGTGTGTGTGTGTGTGTGTGTGTGTGTGTGTGGTTACGTTAGTTTGTCTGTCACATGGTTTACCTACTTACTCCTTTCTCTTTGCATCTGAATGAATGATAGATGATCAGGTCCCTGAACTGAGCTGCTGCATGTATCATGTATGTCCCCTTCTGTTGATGAGGGATAGGGTCACTATAACATGCAGGGCTATAGAGGGATGGTTGTGTGTGTGTGTGTGTGTGTCAAGGCTCCATGTCCCATGTTGATGAGGTCATAAAGGTGGTTGGAGACAGCTGATGTCTTTGTGTTTATCCTGTGGAGTTATTAGCCACTTTCCTAATCAAAGCCTGATGGGAAGAGAGTTGAGGTATAACAGACTCCTCAGGGTAGACGCCTGCGTGTCGTCTGTGAATGTCACTCTGTCTCTCTTCACCATCTCATTTAAATTACATTATATTGGAGGTTAAAGGTCCATGTGTGGCTCTGGGATTGGCTCTTTCATTGGTTCTGAAATGAGTCTATCCCACATGGCACCCTATTCCCTATGTAGTGCACTACTCTATACGCCCTGGTCAAAAGTAGTGCACTTTTTTATTTTTTTATTTTTATTTTATTTCACCTTTATTTAACCAGGTAGGCTAGTTGAGAACAAGTTCTCATTTGCAACTGCGACCTGGCCAAGATAAGGCATAGCAGTGTGAACAGACAACACAGAGTTACACATGGAGTAAACAATTAACAAGTCAATAACACAGTAGAAAAAAGGGGAGTCTATATATACATTGTGTGCAAAAGGCATGAGAAGGTAGGCAAATAATTACAATTATGCAGATTAACACTGGAGTGATAAATGATCAGATGGTTATGTACAGGTAGAGATTGGTGTGCAAAAGAGCAGAAAAATAAAAATAAATAAATAAAAACAGTATGGGGATGAGGTAGGTGAAAATGGGTGGGCTATTTACCAATAGACTATGTACAGCTGCAGCGATCGGTTAGCTGCTCGGATAGCAGATGTTTGAAGTTGGTGAGGGAGATAAAAGTCTCCAACTTCAGCGATTTTTGCAATTCGTTCCAGTCACAGGCAGCAGAGAACTGGAACGAAAGGCGGCCAAATGAGGTGTTGGCTTTAGGGATGATCAGTGAGATACACCTGCTGGAGCGCGTGCTACGGATGGGTGTTGCCATCGTAACCAGTGAACTGAGATAAGGCGGAGCTTTACCTAGCATGGACTTGTAGATGACCTGGAGCCAGTGGGTCTGGCGACGAATATGTAGCGAGGGCCAGCCGACTAGAGCATACAAGTCGCAGTGGTGGGTGGTATAAGGTGCTTTAGTGACAAAACGGATGGCACTGTGATAAACTGCATCCAGTTTGCTGAGTAGAGTGTTGGAAGCAATTTTGTAGATGACGTCGCCGAAGTCGAGGATCGGTAGGATAGTCAGTTTTACTAGGGTAAGTTTGGCGGCGTGAGTGAAGGAGGCTTTGTTGCGGAATAGAAAGCCGACTCTTGATTTGATTTTCGATTGGAGATGTTTGATATGGGTCTGGAAGGAGAGTTTAGAGTCTAGCCAGACACCTAGGTACTTATAGATGTCCACATATTCAAGGTCGGAACCATCCAGGGTGGTGATGCTGGTCAGGCGTGCGGGTGCAGGCAGCGAACGGTTGAAAAGCATGCATTTGGTTTTACTAGCGTTTAAGAGCAGTTGGAGGCCACGGAAGGAGTGCTGTATGGCATTGAAGCTCGTTTGGAGGTTAGATAGCACAGTGTCCAAGGACGGGCCGGAAGTATATAGAATGGTGTCGTCTGCGTAGAGGTGGATCAGGGAATCGCCCGCAGCATGAGAAACATCATTGATATATACAGAGAAAAGAGTCGGCCCGAGAATTGAACCCTGTGGCACCCCCATAGAGACTGCCAGAGGACCGGACAGCATGCCCTCCGATTTGACACACTGAACTCTGTCTGCAAAGTAATTGGTGAACCAGGCAAGGCAGTCATCCGAAAAACCGAGGCTACTGAGTCTGCCGATAAGAATACGGTGATTGACAGAGTCGAAAGCCTTGGCAAGGTCTATGAAGACGGCTGCACAGTACTGTCTTTTATCGATGGCGGTTATGATATCGTTTAGTACCTTGAGCGTGGCTGAGGTACACCCGTGACCGGCTCGGAAACCAGATTGCACAGCGGAGAAGGTACGGTGGGATTCAAGATGGTCAGTGACCTGTTTGTTGACTTGGCTTTCGAAGACCTTAGATAGGCAGGGCAGGATGGATATAGGTCTGTAACAGTTTGGGTCCAGGGTGTCGCCCCCTTTGAAGAGGGGGATGACTGCGGCAGCTTTCCAATCCTTGGGGATCTCAGACGATATGAAAGAGAGGTTGAACAGGCTGGTAATAGGGGTTGCGACAATGGCGGCGGATAGTTTCAGGAATAGAGGGTCCAGATTGTCCAGCCCAGCTGATTTGTACGGGTCCAGGTTTTGCAGCTCTTTCAGGACATCTGCTATCTGGATTTGGGTAAAGGAGAACCTGGAGAGGCTTGGGCGAGTAGCTGCGGGGGGGGGGGAGCTGTTGTCCGAGGTTGGAGTAGCCAGGCGGAAGGCATGGCCAGCCGTTGAGAAATGCTTGTTGAAGTTTTCGATAATCATGGATTTATCGGTGGTGACCATGTTACCTAGTCTCAGTGCAGTGGGCAGCTGGGAGGAGGTGCTCTTGTTCTCCATGGACTTCACAGTGTCCCAGAACTTTTTGGAGTTGGAGCTACAGGATGCAAACTTCTGCCTGAAGAAGTTGGCTTTAGCTTTCCTGACTGACTGTGTGTATTGGTTCCTGACTTCCCTGAACAGTTGCATATCGCGGGGACTATTCGATGTTAGCGCAGTCCGCCACAGGATGTTTTTGTGCTGGTCGAGGGCAGTCAGGTCTGGAGTGAACCAGGGGCTATATCTGTTCTTAGTTCTGCATTTTTTGAACGGAGCATGCTTATCTAAAATGGTGAGGAAGTTACTTTTAAAGAAAGACCAGGCATCCTCAACTGACGGGATGAGGTCAATGTCCTTCCAGGATACCCGGGCCAGGTCGATTAGAAAGGCCTGCTCACAGAAGTGTTTTAGGGAGCGTTTGACAGTGATGAGGGGTGGTCGTTTGACTGCGGCTCCGTAGCGGATACAGGCAATGAGGCAGTGATCGCTGAGATCCTGGTTGTAGACAGCGGAGGTGTATTTGGAGGGCCAGTTGGTCAGGATGACGTCAATGAGGGTGCCCTTGTTTACAGAGTTAGGGTTGTACCTGGTGGGTTCCTTGATGATTTGAGTGAGATTGAGGGCATCTAGCTTAGATTGTAGGACTGCCGGGGTGTTAAGCATATCCCAGTTTAGGTCACCTAACAGAACAAACTCTGAAGCTAGATGGGGGGCGATCAATTCACAAATGGTGTCCAGGGCACAGCTGGGAGCTGAGGGGGGTCGGTAGCAGGCGGCAACAGTGAGAGACTTATTTCTGGAGAGAGTAATTTTCAAAATTAGTAGTTCGAACTGTTTGGGTATGGACCTGGAGAGTATGACATTACTTTGCAGGCTATCTCTGCAGTAGACTGCAACTCCTCCCCCTTTGGCAGTTCTATCTTGACGGAAGATGTTATAGTTGGGTATGGAAATCTCAGAATTTTTGGTGGCCTTCCTGAGCCAGGATTCAGACACGGCAAGGACATCAGGGTTAGCAGAGTGTGCTAGAGCAGTGACCCTATAGACTACCCTATAGACCCTGGTCAAAAGTAGTGCACTACCCTATAGACCCTGGTCAAAAGTAGTGCACTACCCTATAGACCCTGGTCAAAAGTAGTGCACTACCCTATAGACCCTGGTCAAAAGTAGTGCACTACCCTATAGACCCTGGTCAAAAGTAGTGCACTACATAGGGAGCCATTTTGGACGCAGACTCTGCCTGTCTAGGACCCATTGAATGTGGTGATGTAAATCACCATTTATTTCAAGGTGTGGTGATATAAATCACCATTTATTTCAAGGTGTGGTGATATAAATCACCATTTATTTCAAGGTGTGGTGATATAAATCACCATTTATTTCAAGGTGTGGTGATATAAATCACCATTTATTTCAAGGTGTGGTGATATAAATCATCATTTATTTCAAGGTGTGGTGATATAAATCACCATTTATTTCAAGGTGTGGTGATATAAATCACCATTTATTTCAAGGTGTGGTGATATAAATCACCATTTATTTCAAGGTGTGGTGATATAAATCACCATTTATTTCAAGGTGTGGTGATATAAATCACCATTTATTTCAAGGTGTGGTGATATAAATCACCATTTATTTCAAGGTGTGGTGATATAAATCACCATTTATTTCAAGGTGTGGTGATGTAAATCACCATTTATTTCAAGGTGTGGTGATGTAAATCACCATTTATTTCAAGGTGTGGTGATATAAATCACCATTTATTTCAAGGTGTGGTGATATAAATCACCATTTATTTCAAGGTGTGGTGATGTAAATCACCATTTATTTCAAGGTGTGGTGATGTAAATCACCATTTATTTCAAGGTGTGGTGATATAAATCACCATTTATTTCAAGGTGTGGTGATGTAAATCACCATTTATTTCAAGGTGTGGTGATATAAATCACCATTTATTTCAAGGTGTGGTGATATAAATCACCATTTATTTCAAGGTGTGGTGATATAAATCACCATTTATTTCATGGTGTGGTGATATAAATCACCATTTATTTCAAGGTGTGGTGATATAAATCACCATTTATTTCAAGGTGTGGTGATATAAATCGCCATTTATTTCAAGGTGTGGTGATATAAATCACCATTTATTTCAAGGTGTGGTGATATAAATCACCATTTATTTCAAGGTGTGGTGATATAAATCGCCATTTATTTCATGGTGTGGTGATATAAATCACCATTTATTTCAAGGTGTGGTGATATAAATCCTGACAGTATCATAATGTCATTCCAAACAACACTTTATTCAGTCTATTCTATACACACACACACACACACACACACACACACACACACACACACACACACACACACACACACACACACACACACACACACACACACACACACACACACACACACACACACACACAGTGTGCCTGGAGAGGTTAGGCATGTGTAGCCATGCTGGAAGAGAGCAGTCCCACTGGCATCAACACCTCTACTGTCTCTTCCCATTACTGGACACACACCCTGCCACGTCTCACATTGAAGCTCCTAACCTCTCTCTCTACCACTCTCTCCCCCTCTCTCTTCCTCTTTCTCACCCCCTCCCTCTTCCTCTCTCTCTCCCCCTCTCTCCCTCCTCCTCTAAAAGCTACATGATAATGGGATGGTCATGACTAATACATGACTGAGACCTCATCCATAACTCAATCTCTGTATTAGCCACACACACACACACACACACACATCTCTGTATTAGCTCAGGCAGATGGTGAGAGAGACTCATCACCATGCACCTCTTAAAACCTCTCAGGGGAAATGCAGAGCGCCAAATTCAAATACATTACTATAAAAATCTAACTTTCATTAAATCAAATATGCAAGATGGCAAATTAAAGCTACACGTGTTTTGAATCCAGCCAATCTGACATAGATTTCAAAAAGGCTTTTCGGCGAAAGCAAACGATGCTATTATCTGAGGATAGCACCTCCGTAAACAAAGAGAGAAACCATATTTCAACCATGCAGGCGCGACACAAAACGCAGAAATAAAAATATAATTAATGTCTTACCTTTGACGAGCTTCTTCTGTTGGCACTCTAATGTGTCTCATAAACATCACAAATTATCCTTTTGTTTGATTAATTCCGTCGATATATGTCCAAAAAGTCCATTTATTTGGCGCGTTTGATCCAGAAAAACACCGGTTCCAACTTGTGCAACATGACAACAAAATATCTCAAAAGTTACCTGTAAACTTTGCCAAAACATTTCAAACCCTCAGACAGTCACTGTGTTAATCCATATCAAGCCTCTGACAGTCACTGTGTGAATCCATTTCAACCCTCAGACAATCACTGTGTGAATCAATACCAACCCTCAGACAGTCACTGTGTGAATCCACTGTGTAAATCCATAGTGACATACAGTATACAGCTAGTGTGGTAGGATGAAGGCAGTATACAGCTAGTGTGGTAGGACGAAGGCAGTAAACAGCTAGTGTGGTAGGATGAATGCAGTATATAGCTAGTGTGGTAGGATGAAGGCAGTATACAGCTAGTGTGGTAGGATGAAGGCAGTATACAGCTGGTGTGGTAGGATGAAGGCAGTATACAGCTAGTGTGGTAGGATGAAGGCAGTATACAGCTCGTGTGGTCGGATGAAGGCAGTATACAGCTAGTGTGGTAGGATGAAGGCAGTATAAAGCTAGTGTGGTAGGACGAAGGCAGTATAAAGCTAGTGTGGTAGGATGAAGGCAGTATACAGCTAGTGTGGTAGGATGAAGGCAGTATACAGCTAGTGTGGTAGGATGAAGGCAGTATTCAGCTCGTGTGGTAGGATGAAGGCAGTATACAGCTCGTGTGGTAGGATGAAGGCAGTATACAGCTCGTGTGGTAGGATGAAGTCAGTATACAGTTCGTGTGGTAGGATGAAGTTAGACACAACCCATATCTGAAGAGTATGAAGTCTGTGCTTTTAAGACGTAATCTGCAGCATGACATTTTAACAAGGCTCTTTCCTCTATTGCAGGGCAACATCCAGCCCGTTCAATCTGGCCTGCGGAGGTCGGAGTGTTTTAGTTGAAATGTTTTGGATTTTGGCTTACAAAACACTCCAGGCCGCCCTTGAACATCCAAAATGTGAAAGTATGTAGAAATTATAATGAATCTAAACTTTTTCATGTATCTGCCCCTTTTTTCTGATGAGCAAATCGTTCAGGAAAAAACCTGTCCAGCCCACCGCTGAATTTTGAAATCCGATGTGGCCCTCGAGCCACAATTATTGCCCAGCACTGATCTGTGGAGGAAGAGAGAGAATAAGAGAGGGGGAAGAGGAGAGAAAGAGAGGACTAGTCAGTGACGGACGGGTAGGGAGTTGGAAAGGGATCAAATAGCTGAAACAGAGATGGAAGCTGCTGGAAATGTTCTGACATAATTACCTCTTTTATGAAATCTATCTGACCACATCAAAGGTGTGTGTGTGTGTGTGTGTGTGTTCATGTTTGTGTGTTTGTGTTCGTGTCTGGGTGTGTTTGTGTGTGTGTGTGTGTGTGTGTGTGTGTGTGTTCATGTTCGTGTCTGTGTGTGTG
The DNA here is from genome assembly GCF_013265735.2 of Oncorhynchus mykiss. Lineage (NCBI taxonomy): Eukaryota > Metazoa > Chordata > Actinopteri > Salmoniformes > Salmonidae > Oncorhynchus > Oncorhynchus mykiss. The sequence goes on along the minus strand of NC_048583.1, from coordinate 7,967,414 downwards.
TGTGTGTGTGTTCATGTTCGTGTCTGTGTGTGTGTGTTCAAACTGCAGCCAGAGAGAGACTATTTTGATCAAAGCAGTGGTTTAGTCACCGTTCTGTGAGTCGTACAGAGCAGAACCCTCACAGTAATTAACTAACGAGGACATGGAGCGTTTAAGTGTGTGTGTCTGTGTGTCTCCTATGTGACATATACAGCTAGTGTGGTAGGATGAAGGCAGTATACAGCTAGTGTGGTAGGATGAAGGCAGTATACAGCTAGTGTGGTAGGATGAAGGCAGTATACAGCTAGTGTGGTAGGATGAAGGCAGTATACAGCTAGTGTGGTAGGATGAAGGCGGTATACAGCTAGTGTGGTAGGATGAAGGCAGTATACAGCTAGTGTGGTAGGATGAAGGCAGTATACAGCTAGTGTGGTAGGATGAAGGCAGTATACAGCTAGTGTGGTAGGATGAAGGCAGTATACAGCTAGTGTGGTAGGATGAAGGCAGTATACAGCTAGTGTGGTAGGATGAAGGCAGTATACAGCTAGTGTGGTAGGATGAAGGCGGTATACAGCTAGTGTGGTAGGATGAAGGCAGTATACAGCTAGTGTGGTAGGATGAAGGCAGTATACAGCTAGTGTGGTAGGATGAAGGCAGTATACAGCTAGTGTGGTAGGATGAAGGCGGTATACAGCTAGTGTGGTAGGATGAAGGCAGTATACAGCTAGTGTGGTAGGATGAAGGCAGTATACAGCTAGTGTGGTAGGATGAAGGCGGTATACAGCTAGTGTGGTAGGATGAAGGCAGTATACAGCTAGTGTGGTAGGATGAAGGCAGTATACAGCTAGTGTGGTAGGATGAAGGCAGTATACAGCTAGTGTGGTAGGATGAAGGCAGTATACAGCTAGTGTGGTAGGATGAAGGCAGTATACAGCTAGTGTGGTAGGATGAAGGCAGTATACAGCTCGTGTGGTAGGATGAAGGCAGTATACAGCTAGTGTGGTAGGATGAAGGCAGTATATAGCTAGTGTGGTAGGATGAAGGCAGTATACAGCTAGTGTGGTAGGATGAAGGTAGTATACAGCTAGTGTGGTAGGATGAAGGCAGTATACAGCTAGTGTGGTAGGATGAAGGCAGTATACAGCTCGTGTGGTAGGATGAAGGCAGTATACAGCTAGTGTGGTAGGATGAAGGCAGTATGCAGCTAGTGTGGTAGGATGAAGGCAGTATACAGCTAGTGTGGTAGGATGAAGGCAGTATACAGCTAGTGTGGTAGGATGAAGGCAGTATACAGCTAGTGTGGTAGGATGAAGGCAGTATACAGCTCGTGTGGTAGGATGAAGGCAGTATACAGCTAGTGTGGTAGGATGAAGGCAGTATACAGCTCGTGTGGTAGGATGAAGGCAGTATACAGCTAGTGTGGTAGGATGAAGGCAGTATACAGCTAGTGTGGTAGGATGAAGGCAGTATACAGCTAGTGTGGTAGGATGAAGGTAGTATACAGCTAGTGTGGTAGGATGAAGGCAGTATACAGCTAGTGTGGTAGGATGAAGGTAGTATACAGCTAGTGTGGTAGGATGAAACTCAACTCTGAAGAGTTTGACGTTGGTGCTTTAAAACTTAGTCTGCAGGATGACATTTTAAGAAGACTGCCGCCAGTATCTAGCGTTCCTCTCAAGGGCTGTCTCCACACACACACACACACACACACACACACACACACACACACACACACACACACACACACACACACACACACACACTAATTCAGCATGACCCGCTGTGTTTCATGTCTCATTGTCATTTTAAGGATTATTGTCAGGCTTTATGAGAATAATGTAGATATTAATAATGTAGATATTATATCATCACACATCTTCTGTAAAAGATCATTACTGTGTAGTAACTGTTATTATTCATCATTTCATAAGTTCTTCAATCTCCACCTTTTAAACCCAATTTACAGTGTCCTCATTAAACACCAGATGAAATGATACAATGGAAAACTAGTATCTAGGGTGCACATAGTAATACGGTGTCTTTATGTTTAAAGGAGGGTAGTTAAGTCAGAGGACTTGGTTTGAGCCCTAGAGGAGAGAAGAGAGAAGAGAGGAGAGAGAGAGGAGAGAAGAGAGGAGAGAGAGGAGAGAGAGGCGGGAGAGGAGGGAGAGGAGAGAGAGGAGAGGAGAGAGAGGAGAGAGGAGGGTAGTTAAGTCAGAGGACTTGGTTTGAGCCCTAGAGGAGAGAAGAGAGAAGAGAGGAGAGAGAGAGGAGAGAAGAGAGAAGAGAGGAGAGAGAGGAGAGAGAGGCGGGAGAGGAGGGAGAGGAAAGAGAGGAGAGAGGAGGGTAGTTAAGTCAGAGGACTTGGTTTGAGCCCTAGAGGAGAGAAGAGAGAAGAAAGGAGAGAAGAGAGAAGAGAGGAGAGAGAGGAGAGAGAGGCGGGAGAGGAGGGAGAGGAGAGAGAGGAGAGAGGAGGGTAGTTAAGTCAGAGGACTTGGTTTGAGCCCTAGAGGAGAGAAGAGAGGAGAGAGAGAGGAGAGAAGAGAGAAGAGATGAGAGAGAGGAGAGAGAGGCGGGAGAGGAGGGTAGTTAAGTCAGAGGACTTGGTTTGAGCCCTAGAGGAGAGAAGAGAGAAGAGAGGAGAGAGAGACGGGAGAGGAGGGAGAGGAGAGAGAGGAGAGAGAGAGGATAGAGAGGAGAGAGGAGGGTAGTTAAGTCAGAGGACTTGGTTTGAGCCCTAGAGGAGAGAAGAGAGAAGAGAGGAGAGAGAGTAGAGAGAGGATAGAGAGGGGAGAGAGGAGAGAGGAGAGAGAAGAGAGGATAGAGAGGCGGGAGAGGAGGGAGAGGATAGAGAGGAGAGAGAGGAGAGAAGAGAGAAGAGAGGAGAGAGAGGATAGAGAGGAGAGAAGAGAGAAGAGAGGAGAGAGAGGAGAGAGAGGCGGGAGAGGACAGAGAGGAGAGAGGAGAGGAGAGAGAGGAGAGAGGAGAGAGGAGAGAGAGGAGAGAGAGGAGAGAAGAGAGAAGAGAGGAGAGAGATAGGCGGGAGAGGAGGTAGAGACACGGGAGTGGATAGAGAGGAGAGAGAAGAGAGGATAGAGAGAAGAGAGAGGAGAGAGAGGATAGAGAGAAGAGAGAGGGGAGAGAGGAGAGAAGAGAGAAGAGAGGATAGAGAGAAGAGAGAGGAGAGAGAGGAGAGAAGAGAGAGGAGAGAGGAGAGAGTGGAGAGAAGAAAGAAGAAGAGGATAGAGAGAAGAGAGAGGAGGGAGAGGATAGAGAGATGATAAATGAGACAGAGGCGGGAGAGGAATACATGATAACAAATTAACAGTAAATATGAGACTCACAAAGGTTCCAAAAGAATAAAGACATTTCAAATGTCATAATATGTAGATATACAGTGTTGTAGTGATGGACAAATAGTTAAAGTACAAGTTCCCCCTCTCTCTCTCTCTCTCTCTCTCTCTCTCTCTCTCTCTCTCTCTCTCTCTCTCTCTCTCTCTCTCTCTCTGTCTCTCTCTCTCTCTCTGTACAGTAGATATATATTGTTGATATTTATATTATAGGACAGCCGTGTGAGTGAAGCTAAGTGTGGATTAAATTCCAGTTTCAAATACAGTGGGGCAAAAAAGTATTTAGTCAGCCACCAATTGTGCAAGTTCTGCCACTTAAAAAGATGAGGGAGGCCTGTACTTTTCATCATAGGTACACTTCAACTATGACAGACAAAATGAGAAAAAAAATCCAGAAAATCACATTGTAGGATTTTTTATGAATTTATTGCAAATTATGGTGGAAAATAAGTATTTGGTCACCTACAAACAAGCAAGATTTCTGGCTCTCACGGACCTGTAACTTCTTCTTTAAGAGGCTCCTCTGTCCTCCACTTGTTACCTGTATTAATGGCACCTGTTTAAATTTGTTGTCAGTATAAAAGACACTTGTCCACAACCTCAAACAGTCACACTCCAAACTCCACTATGGCCAAGACCAAAGAGCTGTCAAAGGACACCAGAAACAAAATTGTAGACCTGCACCAGGCTGGGAAGACTGAGTCTGCAATAGGTAAGCAGCTTGGTTTGAAGAAATCAACGGTGGGAGCAATTATTAGGAAATGGAAGATATACACTGATAATCTCCCTCGATCTGGGGCTCCACGCAAGATCTCACCCCGTGGGGTCAAAATGATCACAAGAACGATGAGCAAAAATCCCAGAACCACACGGGGGGACCTAGTGAATGACCTGCAGAGAGCTGGGACCAAAGTAACAAAGCCTACCATCAGTAACACACTACGCCGCCAGGGACTCAAATCCTGCAGTGCCAGACGTGTCCCCCTGCTTAAGCCAGTACATGTCCAGGCTCGTCTGAAGTTTGCTAGAGAGCATTTGGATGATCCAGAAGAAGATTGGGAGAATGTCATATGGTCAGATGAAACCAAAATATAACTTTTTGGTAAAAACTCAACTCGTCGTGTTTGGAGGACAAAGAATGCTGAGTTGCATCCAAAGAACATCATACCTACTGTGAAGCATGGGGGTGGAAATGTCATGCTTTGGGGCTGTTTTTCTGCAAAGGGACCAGGACGACTGATCCGTGTAAAGGAAAGAATGAATGGGGCCATGTATCGTGAGATTTTGAGTGAAAACCTCCTTCCATCAACAAGGGCATTGAAGATGAAACATGGCTGAGTCTTTCAGCATGACAATGATCCCAAACACACCGCCCGAGCAATGAAGGAGTGGCTTCGTAAGAAGCATTTCAAGGTCCTGGAGTGGCCTAGCCAGTCTCCAGATCTCAACCCCATAGAAAATCTTTGGAGGGAGTTGAAAGTCCGTGTTGCCCAGCAACAGCCCCAAAACATCACTGCTCTAGAGGAGATCTGCATGGAGGAATGGGCCAAAATACCAGCAACAGTGTGTGAAACCTTGTGAAGACTTACAGAAAACGTTTGACCTCTGTCATTGCCAACAAAGGGTATATTCCAAAGTATTGAGATAAACTTTTGTTATTGACCAAATACTTATTTTCCACCATAATTTGCAAATAAATTCATAAAAAATCCTACAATGTGATTTTCTGGATTTTTTTTCTCATTTTGTCTGTCATAGTTGAAGTGTACATATGATGAAAATTACAGGCCTCTCTCAGCTTTTTAAGTGGCAGAACTTGCACAATTGGTGGCTGACTAAATACTTTTTTGCCCCACTGTATACTATATATCCTGTTCCTGTGAGTATGGCTGCAGTCTGGTAGAACACGACCAGACTGTTACTGAGGGATAGAGGAGAGGACAGGACACACACACACACACACAGAGAGAGAGAGACACACACACACACACACACACACACACACACACACACACACACACACACACACACACACACACACACACACACACACACACACACACACACACACACACACACACAGAGTTAGAGGCTTGAGAAGAGGACAGAACATGCTGTACTGTCTAGGAGTGTTTCCCCTTCCATGTCTCTCAACCCTACTGCTCCCCATGAGACGTGTGTGTGTGTGTGTGCAGCCCTCCAGAGGAACGTTCGAGGCTGGCGGGCCATCTTCTTAAAAAATGTGTGTTTTTCTGTGCTTGTGTGTGTGTGTGTGTCTTTCTGTGCTTGTGTGTGTGTGTAGCCCAGTCTATTTTCCGTATGGCTGGATATGTGGAGCTGCCGTGACGATGGAAGTGAGAGAGAGAGGTTATTATCAATGACCTTTGAACTGTCCACGTCCATGTTTGGAACTCTTAAAATGTCTGCCGCAACCCATGTTACATTGGTGCTGGGATCCAGAGGAACATGCTAAAAGCTTTAGCGACCTCTCTCTCTGTCTCTCTCTCTCTCTCTCTCTCTCTCTCTCTGTCTCTCTCTCTCGATCTCTCTCTCTCTCTCTCTCTCTCTCTCTCTGTCTCTCTCTCTCGATCTCTCTAAACCCCCCACCCCCCTCTCTCGATCTCTCTCTCTTACCCTCTCTACCCCCGCTCTCTCTCTCTCTGTCTCTCTCTCTCTCTCTATCGCTCTCTCTCTCTTTCTTCGCCTCTCCCCCCATCTCTCTCTCTGTCTGTCTATTTCTCTCTCAATCTCTCTGTCTATTTCTATCTCTCTCGATCTCTCTGTCTCTCTCTCTCGATCTCTCTTTCCGTCTCCCCCCTCTCTCTGTCTATCTCTCTCTCGATCTCTCTTTCCGTCTCCCCCCTCTCTCTCTGTCTCTCTCTCTCTCTCTATCGCTCTCTCTCTCTTTCTTCGCCTCTCCCCCATCTCTCTCTCTCTCTGTCTATTTATCTCTCAATCTCTCTGTCTATTTCTATCTCTCTCGATCTCTCTGTCTCTCGATCTCTCTTTCCGTCTCCCCCCTCTCTCTCTGTCTATCTCTCTCTCGATCTCTCTTTCCGTCTCCCCCCTCTCTCTCTGTCTATCTCTCTCTCGATCTCTCTGTCTATCTCTATCTCTCTCGATCTCTCTGTCTCTCTATCTCTCTTCTCCCCCCTCTCTCTCTCTGTCTCTCTGTCCATCTCTCTTTTTCTCTCTCTGTCTCTCTCTCTAAATCCGTCCTGCCCTCTGTCTCTGTAACAGAGCCATGTCATAGATTGGTGTAGGATGTCTCTGCATTGGGTAGCTGCTGTTTTATGGACTATTTTGTGTGTTTTTGTTGAAGAACTGTAGTATGGTATGTTTCTCTGAGTCGTGGCTCAACAAGGACATGGATAATATACATTCAGAAAGTACTCAGACCCCTTTAGTGTTTCCACATTTTGTTAGGTTATTCCTCATCAATCTACACACAATGCCCCATAATGACAAAGCAAATGTATTAAAAGTACAAAACAGAAATACCTTAGTTACGTAAGTATTCAGACCCTGTATACCAGCACAAACCGATGCTGTCACCAAGACCGTACTCAACGAGCTGGATATGGCCATCAGCAAACAACAAAATGGGAAACTGAAATCTGTTTTACTTCATTTTTACTAGCACCTGGTCAACTAGAGGAGATCCTCTAGATCCTCTTTACTCCACACAGTGATGCTTACAAAACTCTAGATCATCTTTACTCTACAGACAGCGATGCTTACAAAACTCTAGATCATCTTTACTCCACACAGCGATGCTTACAAAACTCTAGATCCTCTTTACTCTACAGACAGCGATGCTTACAAAACTCTAGATCATCTTTACTCTACAGACAGCGATGCTTACAAAACTCTAGATCATCTTTACTCTACACACAGCGATGCTTACAAAACTCTAGATCATCTTTACTAGCCTGTCACCTGGTCAACTAGAGGAGATCCTCTAGATCCTCTTTACTCTACACAGCGATGCTTACAAAACTCTAGATCATCTTTACTCTACACAGCGATGCTTACAAAACTCTAGATCATCTTTACTCTACAGACAGCGATGCTTACAAAACTCTAGATCATATTTACTCTACAGACAGCGATGCTTACAAAACTCTAGATCATATTTACTCTACAGACAGCGATGCTTACAAAACTCTAGATCATCTTTACTCTACAGACAGCGATGCTTACAAAACTCTAGATCCTCTTTACTCTACACAGCGATGCTTACAAAACTCTAGATCATCTTTACTCCACACAGCGATGCTTACAAAACTCTAGATCATCTTTACTCTACACAGCGATGCTTACAAAACTCTAGATCCTCTTTACTCTACACAGCGATGATTACAAAACTCTAGATCATCTTTACTCTACACAGCGATGCTTACAAAACTCTAGATCATCTTTACTCCACACAGCGATGCTTACAAAACTCTAGATCATCTTTACTCTACAGACAGCGATGCTTACAAAACTCTAGATCATCTTTACTCCACACAGCGATGCTCACAAAACTCTAGATCATCTTTACTCCACACAGCGATGCTTACAAAACTCTAGATCATCTTTACTCCACACACAGCGATGCTTACAAAATTCTCACTCACTCTCCATTTGGCAAATCTGACCATAAGTCCAACCTCCTGATTCCTGCTTACAAGCAAAAACTCAAACAGGAAGTTCCAGTGACGCGCTCAAGAAGGAAGTGGTCCGATGAATGGTTGCTAAGCTACAGGACTGTTTCGCTAACACAGACTGGAATATGTTCCGGGATTCATCCGATGACATTGAGGAGTAATACCACATCAGCCATCAAATGTATTAATACATTTAATAAGTGCATCGATGATGTCATCCCCACAGTGACCGTACGTACATTTCCCATCCAGAAGCCATGGATTACAGGCAACATCCACACTGAGCTAAAGGCTTGAGCTGCCGCCTTCAAGGAGCTTGACACTAATCCAGACGCTTATAAGAAATCACTCTACAACCTCCGCTGAGCCGTCAAACAGAGAAAATGTCAATACAGGACTAAGATCGAATCCTACTACTACGCCGGCTCTGATGCTCGTCGGATGTGGCAGGGCTTGCAAACTATCACGGATTGCAAAAGAGAAACCAAGCCGTGAGCTGCCCTGTTGCGAGAGCCTGCAAAATGCCTTCCATGCTCGTTTCGAGGCGAGCAACACTGAACCATGCATGAGAACACCAGCTGTTCTGGATGACTGTGTGATCATGCTCTCTGTAGCCGATGTGAGTAAGATCTTTAAATAGGTTAACATTCACATTCCTCTCTCTGTGTCTCTGTTAGTGACACAGTCTGATTCTGGGTTCAGCTGCTATGTTGGTAAACTTGACCAAGTACAATCAAAGGATTAACAGTGAGTGAAGTGAATTGTAATTTTTCAGTTTTGCTAACAGCAGGTGACACCAAGACATAGAAACAGGAAAAGGGTCTGTATACTGATTCTGTTTATCTTCTTTCTCTCTCTTCAACCCCTCCCCCTCTCCCCTCCCCCTCTCCTTCTCCATTTCTTTCCAACCCCCCCTTTCCCTCTTCCCTCCCCTCCCACTCTCCTCTCCCCCTCCTCCTCTCCCCCTCTCCTCCATTTCTTTCCTACCCCCTCTCTCCTCCCTCCAGACTGCTTCTCCTCTAAAGGGGAGGACAGGTTGTTCAGGAGGCTGTTCCGGAGGTACAACCAGTTTATCAGGCCGGTGGAGAACGTCTCAGACCCCGTCACCGTGGAGTTTGAGGTTTCCATGTCACAGCTCGTAAAAGTGGTAAGTCACACACACACAGATGTACACACACAGGCACGCATACACACACAAATACACACAAACAAGCGTGAATGCACACACGTACCTGAGCATACACACAGAAACACACCATGTACCGTGCACAGATACACACAAACACACACCCACATTCCATTAGCTTTTCTCTGATGAATGAGAGTAATGTGGTCAGAATCTAATCTCACTAAAAGTGCCCACTCAGCTGAGTGTGTGTGTGTGTGTGTGTGTGTGTGGGTGTGGGTGTGGGTGTGGGTGTGTACGTGCACTCATCTGCTCTGTGAATAATGCCCCTGCTTTAGTCAGATTAGATTTCTCTCACGTAAAGAACAGAATAGAG